>NC_136071.1:383658575-383918575 GCF_964261635.1 Lissotriton helveticus
TTTGGCCGCCATGGTATTTGGATTTAATTTTCAATAGGGTGTTACAGGCTTCAATCATAGCAATTTTATTTAATTCAGACTTAGCTTTGATTAGATCCTGAAGGGCATCCTTGGATTTAGAGGAAAAATACGAGTGTTCAAGGGATTTAATGAGCTTGAGTTGGTCGTCATATTTGAGTCTATTAAATTTCTTCTTTTTTGCAACATAGGAAATAGTAAATGCTCGGAAAGCAGCTTTAAAAGCGTCCCAATTATTAGGAATAGAGGTATCAGCAGGGTCGTTAAGGAGAAAAAACTCATTAATATATGCCGAAGCCTCTTTAACAAAAGTAGCATCAGACAATAGAAATGTATTGAATTTCCATCGACTGAATTTGGAGGAAGTTGAGGTGAGATCCAAGGACGCATGGACAGGAGCATGGTCAGATAGGAAAATAGAACCAATATCCGACTTTTGGAGTGAGGGAAGGAGAGACTTACTAATCATAATATAATCTATCCTAGAACGGGTATGATGAACATTGGAAAAAAAAGTATATTCAAGGGTATCAGGATTACATGTTTTCCAAACATCATAAAGAGGACGCGAGGCAATGGCAGATTGGAAACATTTATGGGTTATATCAGGTTGAAACTTGTGAGAGGAAAGCCTATCTGCGAAAGGATCTAACCATTGATTGAAGTCACCAGCAATGACAATATTAGGGCAGTCCATAGTAGATATAAGGATTTTGATATCATTCCAAAATGTAGGATCTGGTCGAACTGGACCATAAATGTTTAATAGAATCAAAGTTTCATTTTGGATCACAACCTTTGCCATTACCCAGCGTCCTTCGTCATCATTTTTAGACGATAAAATTTGAACTGACAACCCTTTATGGAACAAAATCGCAACCCCCCCCCTTCTTATTGACCGCAGGAGAAAATACCAGTTGACCCACCCAATGACGTTTTAATTTAGAGGATTCAACATCTGTACAATGAGTCTCTTGGAGAAAAGCAACTTGAGAATTAATTTTAGACAAATGGGACAATACCTTCTGACGCTTGACAGGATGACCAAGACCTCGAACATTCCACGTCACAAAATTACACATGATGTAAGGTAAGGATGGGGCAGTACACGTGCGGTGGATACACTGCAGGGAAAACATCTACATGTGGGGACAAAGCAGAGAAACAAGTTACACCAGTATAAAATATCCAATTGACATAATGTATGAAAGTACAATATACCAAACTCACTGTGCAAGACAAGAAGCACCAAAGAAGCCATAGGACAAAAGACAGAGACTGTCCAAGGAAAAAGAAATAGGGGAGAGCCCAGAAGGAGGGATGATCATAGGAAAAAAGAGAAAAAGACAGAGAGGAAAGAAAAAAGAAAAGAACATCCGGAGAAAGACAAGAAGACAGATCAAGGCAGAGAAGCCAGGTCTGAGAGGAAAGAAATAGCCAAGACATCGGGGACAAGGAAAACGCCAAAGAGGACAAGGGTTCCAATGAGCTACAGGAGAGCAAAAACGGGCAGAAAAAGGAAGAAACTACAAAACCTCAAGGGGGAGGGGGAAACATGTAAAACGGCAATGTGACGAAAAAATGTCCATATAGTCACAACAAAATCAGGCCTACAAGAAGATAAAAGAAACAAAAGAAAGGAGGAAGCATTAGCTGAATCATGACAAAAGGAAAGCGAGCAACCAGCACGACAAAGTCAAGTCTGCAAGAGAATATCAAACATTAGTGTCCATCTCAGGTGAGGAAACAGTTTGTAGATAATCACGGAGTTTCTCGGGATCATCGAAGGAACGAGTATGTCCATTGTGCGTGATCTTACATAAGCAGGGATGTAGAATTCCATACTTGATATTCAGCTGTCGCATTTGAGGACGAAGATTCAAAAATTCTTTCCGTCGGGCATTAGTTGCGTTGGAGAGATCCTGTGAAAGAAAAATATTATGGCCCGACCAAACAAGACGACGTTTAAGTCTGGCAGCTTTGAGCACAGTCATTAGTTCAGTAAATTCAAGAAATAGAACAATAATGCCACGAGGCTTTGAAGCATTTGAAGTGAGGCGCCCAAGGGGATGAGCTCGTTGGATATTCAGAGGATGGGACGCTGGTTGGAGGTCCAGAAGCTCATGTAGGAACTTTCGAACAAACAACACCATGTCAGACCCCTCAATATTCTCCGGAATACCATATAAGCGTAGGTTGTTGCGTCTATTACGATTTTCAAGGTCCTCAGTGTGGAGCTTGAGCATGTGAATCTCCTTTTCCAGTTGGGGAATTTTAGAAGAAGCATCCTGCATATCACTGACTCGTTGTTCTAAGTTAAGGACTTTACCTTCCATAACGACCCATCTTTCCTCGATCTGCTTGAGCTTCTCATTAGTGGCAGACATAAAAGGTTGAAGACCCCTCACCTCCTCCAGTATGGAATCCAAAATAGGGTTTGGCGAAGTGTGAATAGGGGAGGGGGGGTCATTTTTGAGTCTCTTTGGTTTTGTGCCAGTGAGGGAAGATTTGACAGTACTAGCGTCATGAGACATTGCAGCTGCTGGATGACGAGGCAGGATGATAGAATCGAGTGACTATTTGAATGGAATGACATGAAAAACCCAAAAGGCACGAAGAGAGTCGTAAAAGCACAGAATCGAAGGTCACACAGCATATGAAGAAAAATGAAAATGATAACTGCAACACACACCTTGGTCAACAGCCCAGAGTTCACAATAGGCTGAAAGATGCCAACTCCTGATGAACAACTAGCTCTAAATCAGCTAAAATGCCATGGAGATAGGGGAAAAATAAAATATGAAAGACAACAAGGTGGAAAGCAGGCTGGTGAATAATCATTGTCACAAAGTGCGCAGAAAATCGAGTGTTTCCCTCTCAGCATTTAAAATGGCCGCCATAACTCCACGAAGGAATACACTGAGGGGAGAAGTCAATGAGAACACAGCCAGTAGAATAATTTCTGTGCATACCTTGAGAGGGAGAATACAACAAAGGTCAGTACATTACTTGCATTTTGAGACAGGCTGCGGTGACATCCAGGCGAGGCTGACAGGCTGGTGAGAGGACGCGGGCTCGGCGGCACAAAATGGCGGCCGCCCGCATCCCGTTGATGACAGAAAATGCCAAGCTGCGCTACACGCGAAAAACGGCATTAAAATCGCCGAAATCGCGAAGGATGGGTGCAGCGCATATTCCGCCGCAGGAACCTCGTAAAGTCAGGTGGCCATCGGCGGAGAGGAGGTTTGTAATGCAGGATAGACGCCCGTAGCTCGGCCGAGCTCACGGGAGAGCCGTCGTCACTCAACGGCACGGAAGCCACGCCCCCCCCAACTACCACATGTTTAACGCTGCATCGGAGGAGTAGTGGACTGAGACCTGATTGATGCCAGGCAAAGGACAAACACAGTGAGGGAGATACAGTAACCCCCAAAATGTGACACCCTACCAGACTTGCCTACCAGAAATAAATCAGCATGAGACTCCAGCCCGAGACTAGCTGGTTCCCTGGTCGCTCCCGTGCTTTGGCCAGTGCTCCCCTGAGTGGGTACGACCTGATGGCTTAGTGCCCCACTACCAATACCAAAGTTCCCCTTGCTCGGGGCTGGTGCGCAGCAGTCGGTGGCCCAGCGAACACTGGGCGCACGAGGATAAGTTGTTGTAAATATGGTGCAGCCCTGCATTTTAGAAGTGGCGGAGAGAGGCGTTAAGCCAATGACTCGCTCAGCCACTTCATATTAAATATGCCCCTTTATGACCATCCATACACTCCTCTCCAACCCGGCACCTGTCATAGGTGTGGATTTCAGAATTTAAGGATTTCTCAAGGGGCACAAAGAGTGTACTTGGAATTCTGTGAAAGACCCGGACTTCCAGGAGTAATCGTGAAAAGCTTTTCTAAATTCTGCTTGCAACTTTGCTTTCTGCGTGCACATTGTACTCAGTGCACAATACTGTATGTGAACCGCCCTTCTTATTTTAAAATTGCAATATTTTTGCCTTTTTTCACCAAGGGAAATAATTAGGTTGCGTCTATAGCGGCAGCGCGCATGTGCTGCTCACTTTGCGAGGCAGGCAGTAATGGAGTATGGAGTGGAAGCTCCCTGGAAGTTCCGCCCACTCTCCACCCATGTTTTCAATTGACTCGTGTCATTGTCTTTAGTAAATGCTGCAGTCTGATTGATTATGAGGCTTGTTAGTCCCTCCTTATGGCACTGTCATCATTTGTATCCTTCCATGGCAACTGGCCCCTTTATTTCGAGTGTTGCACGGAATGTGTTATTTAGATTGTGAGCACAGTTTTCTTTAATAAGTTTCTCTTACTGCCCGTGCCTTCTCGCCCCCCTACCCACACTCCCGTTGTTTGTGCCTTCTCACCCCCTCCCCTCCAACCGCCCCCACTCCCGTTTGCAATGCAATAGGTCTCACGGAAATGCGAGTCCTATTGCATTGCAAATGCTTGTTTAATACCCCGCCCCCTGCTCCCTTCCTAAAATGCACTTGTGTTACCCAAAGCACTACCTCCAAGCCTCGGGAGCGCAGGTGGCTTTATTAAGCCCTTCTTCTATTTCTCCTCATTCTCGCGTCTCATGACAAGAGTGTTCCTCCCATGATTGTCTACCCTGGCTCAGCGCCGACCTGAGCCCCTGTTGTTCTATGTGCGATGTGTCTACAATTCAAACAAGCAACTCGCAATCTCTCCCAGTTATTGCATGTACTTTAAACAGAACAAGACAGAAACAGTGAGCAGGGAATGCCTGGCTCTGTTTCTGATATGTTCTGTCTTAAGTTCATGCTTTTACTGGGAGAACTCCTCAACAAGATAAGAAAGAGGTGAACATAACGCCCTAGAGGGTGAGTTCACTGGATCCTCACTCGCTAGCCCCCTTCTTGCACTATGGGCTCAAAGTATGTCTCTGAAATTGTCAAAAAAGTTACACAAGAAAGAATCTATTTGTCACTTTGTATTTCGGAAGTGTGTCGCCCTATTGGGGAAACTGATTGGCCACTCCCTCCCCTGACCAGCCCACCCCAGCAGGATTCCAGGAGCTCCCACCCACCACTGTCCACAGCTATGAATACCAAGCTCATCACGAGAGGCCACATGGAAATGGATATCAAGCTATGCTTTGATTACTGGGGGTAATCCCCATTACTCTTAGTCCTACTCGTCCTCGACCCAGTCATCACAAATGAGGTATTCCACACGACAGGAAACAAAACAGGAAACGCTTTCTGACTCCACCCACCCTCCTGTCAGGTGCTACAATACACCTCACCACCAGAAGCAAATCCTGATGTACCAAGCACCAAAGGCCTGAAAAGGAAGGGCGGGCGGGATGCATGACTGGGTCGAGGACGAGTAGGACTAAGAGTAATGGGGATTACTCCCAGTAATCAAAGCATTACCTCTACGTCCCTCGTCCTCGACCCAGTCATCACAAATGAGGCATACCAAAGCAACCCCACAAAGGCCTTTGGCACACCACAAACAAAACAGAGCAGACACCAAGGAGTGCAGCAAGACAGACCTTTATTAACAAAAAGGCAACAAAAAAATCATATGGGGGGAACCCCCACAGCTCGCAACACACCAGAACCAAAATTAGGGCGGCCAGACAGAGCACAATTCAAGCGATAATGCCGCACAAAGGTAGACTCGGACGCCCAGGTCCCCGCCCTACAAATCTCCTCAAGGGGAACACCATGGAAAGCGGCCCAAGAAGCAGACACACCCCTGGTAGATCTCGCCTGAACCCCAGACGGACAAGGCAAACCAGAGCCCTGGTACGCCAAAGAGATCACAGCCTTGATTCAGCGACCCAAAGAAAGACGGGAGGCAGCCTTACCCCTACCAGCCAAACCAAAGGTCACAAAGAGGGAGTCAGAAGACCGAAACCCAGCAAAACGGGCCACATAGATAGACAGGGCCCGCCGAACATCCAAAGAATGGAGCAAGACGTCAGAAGGAGAGGAAGGAGAAGGACAGAGAGAAGGAAGAATCAACTCCTGGGAGGAATGGAAACGGGAACGAATTTTCGGCAAAAGCCCAGGGTCCAATGAAAGGACCACCGGATCGTCCAGAAACCGCAAAAAGGGGGGAGAACAGCGCAACGCCGTAAGCTCCCCCAACCTCCGAGCAGAAGTAACCGCCACCAGAAAGGCAACCTTGAAAGACAGGAACTTCAACTCCACAGACTCCAAGGGCTCAAAGGGAGGGGATTGCAAGGCACCCAAAACCAAAGACAGATCCCAAGGAGGAACCGGAGAGCGGACAGAAGGAGCAGAAAGAGAGTAACTCCGAAATAGACGGGAAACCAACAACCCGTCCGAAGGCAGAAGAGAAGCCGGATCCCGAAAGGCCCGGATAGCAGCCCACTGACCCTTCAAAGTGGACAGCGCATAACTCTTCTGAAAACCCTAAAAAAAACTGCAGAACAGAGGAAACAGCACAGGAGGCAGGGGACAGGCCCAGGGCAACACACCAAGAAGAAAAAGAAGCCCAGTGCTTGGAATAGGAGGACAGAGTCGACTTCCTACGAGAAGCCTGCATCACAGTGATGAGGTGATCCGGCAGACCCCGGACTCCAAGAGACAGTCATTCAACCTCCAGACCGCCAAGGTGAGAGGAACCAACAGGGAGGGAGACGGGGAACTCAGAGGAGACGGGTAGCGGGGCAGGATCCACGGAGGGCCCACCGCCAGCCCCAGCAGCAGAGGAAACCAGGAGCGGCGAGGCCAGTAAGGGAGAACAGCCACCACCTGAGCCCCCACCCGCTGAACCTTCAGCAAGAAGGCAGGGATCAGAGGGAAGGGGGGAAACGCATAGAGGAACCAAGGGGGCCAAAGGACAGACAAGGCGTCCACCCCAAAGCCCCCAACTCTGGAGCCCTGGAGCAGAACAGGGGAAGCAGGGCATCGGTCCGGGAGGCAAACAGGTCCAGCACCGGAGTCCCGAATCTCCGGCATAGCAACCGGAAAATCCGTGGGGCCAGACACAGGGAGAGAGAGGACGGGAACTTCCGACTCAAGGAATCTGCAACCACGTTGTCCACACCCCGAATGTGCAAAGCAGAGAGGGCCACCAGATGACGCTCGGCCCAACTCGCAATCGCACACGCCACCAAGTTCAGGGAAAGGCAGCGGGTACTGCCCTGGTGGTTGATGTAGGCCACGGTCACAGTGTTGTCCGATCTCACCAAAACGTTGTACCCCAGAAGACGATCCTTGAAAAGGCGAAGCGCCCTCTCCACAGCAGACAGCTCCTTCCAATTCGAAGAACGGCGCGACTCCGAGGGGAGCCAACGCGCCTGCACCGCCCAAGGACCCAGAGTCGCACCCCAGCCGGAAGCGCTGACATCCGTCGTCAACACCAGGGGGGCGGGGGATGGAACCACAGACCCTTCAACAGATTCAAAGAATCCAGCCACCACTGCAGAGCAGACACCAACTCCGGAGGCACCGGCACAGGAATCGAGAAGTCCCGGACAGGAAAGGGTACCCAACGCTGAACATGCCACAACAGAGCCGAAGATGAACCCTGGCCCAGGGCACCGTGAACACAGTGGCAGACATGTGACCTTGAACCACCAGCCACTGCAGGAGAGGAGCCGAATCCCGGGCAAGCAAAGCCCTCTGAGGAAGCAGAGGAAGAAATATCTGAATACAGGGGAGCAGCAGACTCAGAGCGACCCCCAGCACCCTTCCGGGAAGCCTTGAGATCGGACAGCGTCTCCAAAATCAGGTGCTTCAGCCTCTTAGAGCCACCCAGACCAGCACTCTGAACAGCAGGGGCAGAATCACTACTGTCGGAAGAGGAGGAGGACGACCGAACAGGAGAGACATGCTTTCTCTTCCCGTGGTGTTTCCCCATTGCAAACAGCACCACGAGACACAGCAAACCAGCAAAAAGCAAAAGCACACGGGACGCACAGCAACTCCACAAGTGTCACAGGAGTGAAAGAACATCGGATTCCCGCCTTAAATAGGAGGAAAACACTCACCCCACAGCTGCAGCCCCGTGGAAATCGAGGAGGAAGAAGGAGGGGCAGAAGACGAGCCTCCCAGGAGCAGCCGTCGAAGGAAACATCCAAAGTCACCCAGGCCGAAAGAAGACGATGACGTCATCGCCACGGGCCGTCCAGCCAATCAGAAGAGGAAGGCAGGGAACCCGGAGCCCACCCGGGCGCCTGCATAGGTAAAAATGAGGAGCTGAAGCCGGGAACGGCATCCTGCCGACGTCCGACATCCCAGCCCCCGGGTACTACTGAAGAAACGGCCCCCGTAATCCAGGGGCAACCAAAACGGAAGGGAGGACGTCCCAGAACCACGGAGGTGAGCGCGCCCTACCAACCAGAACCGGCAAGGGCAGGACGCCTGGGGTAGCAACGCGTCCGTCCAAGCAGCAGCCAGCCCGCCGGAGCAAGCTGCCAACCAGGGACAGAAAGCCCCGGGGCGCCCCACCAACGCACGAACCAGCAAAGAGGTCCAGGAATCCAGGAGCACGAAGAAACCACAGGGACCCAAGAAGCCCCGCAACCCAGGGCCCCCGCCACGAGGAAAGCACAGGAAGCCCAGCAGCCCGTCTTTCAAAGTCCCCCGGAGGTCCACGAGCACCCCCAAGGCCCAGCAAAGGAGGAAACCACAGGACAGTCGAAGCAGGTAAGTGCCCGGCACTCACCCAAGCGTCACCCATCAGAAGTCCAACCGACAGGAAACAAAACAGGATTTGCTTCTGGTGGTGAGGTGTATTATAGCACCTGACAGGAGGGTGGGTGGAGTCAGAAAGCGTTTCCTGTTTTGTTTCCTGTCGTGTGGAATACCTCATTTGTGATGACTGGGTCGAGGACGAGGGACGTAGAGGTATGGTCTGTTGTGTGGAGACATTGGGCCCGGTTTACAAATTCCATTTTGTAGTAGGTAAAGTAGTACCTCAATAGTACTACAAAATGCAGTACTCGTTAGAGAGGCCAAGGACTGGATGTGCATGCAGTCGGAATACCTTTATGACACACTGACACACACTGCCTGAAAACAGCACTGCCTTTAGCTCAGCCCCAAAACTCTTAATCATGCCACGTCATAACCATCTACCCAGATACCTAAATGCGACTCTTTTCACACTACGTGCTATACAACAACACTATGTTGCATGAAACGTCAGAAACAAACCATCTGGAAAAGGCGAATATTCTTGCAAAATGAGAGTACAAGATGAACTACAAGACGTGAAACCTAAAAAAGGACTGCATTCGTGATAGGGGTACTGCACATTAAGGGTTTTACACTAATTGTAGAGAAATCGATCGGGGTTTGGGCTGCAAAGGTTCTATGAATATAGGGCCCTCCAGGGACCAGTTTGAAAGTCGTTATTCATCTGACCCACTTAAAGCCCTGCTGTCTGTGCTTCCCCCCTAGGACTCACTGACTCTCCAGATGCGTCTTGAAAGTAATTAACATCTGTAGCAGACAGTCACTGGTGGGCATGTCAGCCTCCGTGTCTTTAATGAAATCCAGTTTCTATAGTCATGTTAATATGAGAATCGCAATTATTTGGGTGTGTCCCACACTATAAACCCCCCTTGAAAATATCCCCTGTCCGGGGTGAATATATTATACACCTGGGCCTGTGTCATCATGGTTCTTTCTGGAGCAAGGCCCAGTGCGTGTTGCATGTGTCTGGTGGAGTTTAAGTGAAGCGATTTAAGCCGCACACATCCTTTCCTGGGTGCCCTGCCACGTGAAAGAAATGTAAATGTGTGCAACTGATCACTTAGAAAATCTGAAGGCTGTTTAGGAGCAAGTATCAGCTCTAATGAATATCATCATCCAGGCTTCACGATGACAAAGTTGTTCTTTTGAGAGTTTCTTGTAAGGGTGTTACTAGTTCTGGAATGAATTCTTCTAACGAAAACCTATAAAAACGGTTCGCCATAGGTTCAGTCATACCCCCCGATTCATCATGCTCCTCTTTTGCGAGTCCTTAATAGCGATTATTAAGGAATCGCTATTAAAGACTCGCAAAACGGGATGCATGTAGAAATCGCAAATTTAATAGCGATTTTTACATCTTCCTTATTTGCGATTAGCAATTAGCGAATCGCAAATAAGGAAGCGATTTCAAGGGTGCCAGGGTGTCCAAAGGACACCCTGTAGCACCCCTGAAATGGTGATTTACACTGGTGTTGCGCACAAACATGTAAAAGGACATGTGTGTGCGTAACATCCAACATAGAAAAATGCACTAAACTGCATTTTTCTAAGTTTTTGCTATTTACCACGAAGTCAGACTTCCCGGTAAATAGCGGTCAAAAATTGCGAATTCGCAATTCTGAAATGGTTCATAAATTGCATTTAAGGAATCTCAAATAGAGATTCCTTAAATGCAATTCCTCGCAATTTAGCGATTTCAAAATCTGCGATTTTTGCATTTGGGATGATGAATCCCAAATGCAAAAAAAGCGCTCGCAAAGGGCCAGATTCACAAAATCTGGCCCTTTGAGAGCCGATTTCTGCTTCATGAATCTGGCTGTAAGTGTGTATTTTTAAAACTGTAACATCTGAAAGCACTACCAGCATTACAATATTGAATCTGTCAGTACATTTTAAGAAAGCCTATCTTATTCTCTAATTCATTTTTTTCAACTGTGGCAGCAAATGTTATATTGTGTGTCATACAATTTTTAAACTAATGCTTTATGTATTCACAGTCCTTTGTGTTGCAGGCTGAGACCTCGAGGCGCTATTCCCCAGTGTGCCAGACCGTATTCAAACCAGTGCCCCTCCGGTTACACACACAGACATCTAAACTAATTATAAGAAACTGAGTTTTCCGGACGGATCAGGGCGTCTGCCACAGATTAGTTGAAGTTGTGTTTATTAAGTCGAGCCTAGGCAGCGCATGCGGTGCTCTGCAAGGCATGCTGTATTAGAGTATGGACTTGAAGCTCCGTCCACTCCGGTCCATATTTTTCATTGGCTTGTGTCATTGTCCTATGTAAATACTGGCTTCTGATTCGTTAAAAGGCTTGTTAGTCCCTCCTTAGTACCACCTTGTCTTCATTTGTAACTTTCCATGAGGACCAGCCCTTTTACTTCTGTTGTTACACGGGTTGCTTTATTTAGTCTGTAAAGCACTATTTTGTTTAATGAGTTTTGTCCCACTGCAGGCATGATGTGCTCTCCTGCAATATTCAGCGCACCATGTGCGCTTTCACTTTCCCAGCAGACCGGGACAGTCGCTGTTGCTTCTTTGCAATGCTACCGGTCTCGCATTAACGAGAGGTTGAGCTATTGGGATTTAAAATGACAATGCCTTTTATTTGCGTTAATTTTCAAAACAGATAAGTAAAAGGCATTGACATTTGAAATGACAATACCTTAAACTCTCACAAATACGAGACCTATTGCATTGCAAATGCTTGTTTATCCCTGTGGAAAAGCCCTTCCCGTACATCCCTACCACTTTCAGCAGTGTTCAAAGCTCATTCCTCCCTCGAAAAAGATTTACTCCGACCCTGGTCGGAGTACATCTCCAGGTACCTTAGAGAGGGAATGGGTTGTGAACAGGTTTGGACATGTGTGTCCCCAACTTCCCTCCCGGAGTAGGCCTTCCCTTTGAGCACTATTGCGCTATAGTTCGGTAGAATTGCAGATATCAATCAATTTATGAGTGTAAATTCATCTTTTGTGAATTCCTTAGCTATCATTAATTAAGCCATTTATCAGAGTAAATGGGGTTTCCAAATGATTTTGTGAATAGGGCCCTTCATGCTGACTATTCTAACACATTTTATGTGCATTGTTTGGTTTTATGTACATTTTTAGATATGTTGTTAGGTACTCAATGGAGTGTATTCATGGTAGGTACTCAATGGAGTGTATTCATGGTAGGAACTCAATGGAGTGTATTCATGGTAGGTACTCATTTGAGTGTATTCATGGCAGGTGTTTGATTGAGTGTATTCATGGTAGGTACTCAATTGAGTGTATTCATGGCAGGTGCTCAATTAAGTGTATTCATGGTAGGTACTCAATTTCGTGTATTCATGGTAGGTACACAATTGAGTGTATTCATGGTAGGCACTCAATTGAGTGTATTCATGGCAGGTGCTCAATTAAGTGTATTCATGGTAGGTACTCAATTTCGTGTATTCATGGTAGGTACACAATTGAGTGTATTCATGGTAGGCATTCAATTGAGTGTATTCATGGCAGGGGCTCAATTAAGTGTATTCATGGTAGGTACTCAATTGCGTGTATTCATGGTAGGCACTCAATTGAGTGTATTCATGGTAGGTACTAAATTGAGTGTATTCATGGCAGGTACTCAATTGAGTGTATTCATGGCAGGTGCTCAATTAAGTGTATTCATGGTAGGCACTCAATTGCGTGTATTCATGGCAGGTACTCAGGTGAGTGTATTCATGGTAGGTACTCAATTGAGTGTATTCATGGAAGGCACTCAATTTAGTGTATTCATGGTAGGTACTCAATTGCGTGTATTCATGGTAGGTACTCAATTGCGTGTATTCATGTCTGGGGCTCAATTAAGTGCATTCATGGCAGGTACTCAAGTGAGTGTATTCATGGTAGGTGCTCAAGTGAGTGTATTCATGGTAGGTAATCAATTGAGTGTATTCATGGTAGGCACTCAATTGAGTGTATTCATGGTAGGTACTCAATTAAGTGTATTCATGGCAGGTACTCAATTGAGTGTATTCATGGCAGGTACTCAAGTGAGTATATTCATGGCAGGTACTCAATTGAGTGTATTCATGGCAGGTACTCAAGTGAGTATTTTCATGATAGGTCCTCAATTGAGTGTATTCATGGCAGGTACTCAATTGAGTGTATTCATGGTAGACACTTAATTTAGTGTATTCATGGTAGGTACTCAATCGAGTGTATTCATGGCAGGTGCTCAATTGAGTGTATTCATGGTAGGTACTCAATTGCGTGTATTCATGGTAGGTACACAATTGAGTGTATTCATGTTAGGCACTCAATTGAGTGTATTCATGGCAGGTGCTCAATTAAGTGTATTCATGTTAGGTACTCAATTTCGTGTATTCATGGTAGGTACACAATTGAGTGTATTCATGGTAGGCACTCAATTGAGTGTACTCATGGCAGGTGCTCAATTAAGTGTATCCATGGTAGGTACACAATTGCGTGTATTCATGGTAGGCACTCAATTGAGTGTATTCATGGTAGGTACTCAATTGAGTGTATTCATGGCAGGTACTCAATTGAGTGTATTCATGACAGGTGCTCAATTAAGTGTAGTCATGGCAGGTACTCAAGTGAGTATATTCATGGTAGGTACTCAAATGAGTGTATTCATGGCAGGTACTCAATTGAGTGTATTCATGGTAGGTACTCAATTGAGTGTATTCATGGCAGGTGCTCAATTAAGTGTATTCATGGTAGGTACTCAATTGCGTGTATTCATGGTGGGCACTCAATTGAGTGTATTCATGGCAGGTACTCAGGTGAGTGTATTCATGGTAGGTACACAATTGAGTGTATTCATGGTAGGCACTCAATTGAGTGTATTCATGGCAGGTGCTCAATTGCGTGTATTCATGGTAGGTACACAATTGAGTGCATCCATAGTAGGCACTCAATTGAGTGTATTCATGGCCAGTCGTGTAAGTGTTTTACAGGTCATAATAACATGCCCGCGCATCCCACATGATTTAGGAGTGCAATAGGTTAAGACTATTTTTTAGGGGGGGTGAGGGGGAGATTGTGAGGGGAATGCAGGTTTCGCACGGGGCTTCACGTTCTGTGATCACTTCCCGTGATCCCCCGATCCGCCAGAACTTGTCTTGGATTGAGAAGCAAAACAATAAAGAACATTTCTGCATGAAAAGAATTGGGAAGAGGGGGGAAGCTTTTTGTTTTTAATTTGGAATTATGTCATGCATTATATAAAATATTAATATGATGGATATATACTAATTTATTGCATGCCTTAGGTTTGAAAGATTGGTTGTCTATATCTGTTATGAATTCAAGCTAAATGAAGTTTCTTCTTTTTAATCCTGTGTGAAATATTTAAATTGGAAGATTGTTGTTATCAACTATTTGTAATACGAAATTGAAATAAAATAAATAATTTGAAAAAATGAGATGGCCGAAACAAACGTGTGCCTGCTTTAATGGGCAGCTAACAGTAGTAATGAAGTGTGACAGTAAATAATAGTGCAGGCTTGCGGTCGTGTAATTTGGCAGTCAAGCTACTGGGAAATCATTTTTCGAGCTGAACATTACATTTATACAATTGGTTCTTGTCTGCTCAAATTACAGGTGTTCGATGCTCGAGATTGCACCTCGGCCCAAGGAATGTTCACCTACATCTGTAACCACATCAAATATGCAACCAACAAGGGAAACATAAGGTACTGAGCAGCTATCAGGCTTGCATCTCCAGGCATAAATGTCCCTACTGTTCTCTGTCCCTGGCATCAGCATCTACCTGTACCCACTGTTTCATCTCCTAGTGCCTGGCATCACCAGACCCATATGTCACTATTGTTCTCTGTCCCTGGCATCAGCATCTACCTGTTCCTACTGTTTCATCTCCTAATGCCTGGCATCACCAGGCCCATATGTCACTATTGTTCTCTGTCCCTGGCATCAGCATCTACCTGTTCCTACTGTTTCATCTCCTAATGCCTGGCATCACCAGGCCCATAGGTCACTATTGTTCTCTGTCCCTGGAATCAGCATCTACGTGTTTCATCTCCTAGTGCCTGGCATCACCAGGACCAAATGTCACTATTGTTCTCTGTCCCTGGCATCAGCATCTTCCTGTTCCTACTGTTTCATCTCCTAGTGCCTGGCATCACCAGGCCCATATGTCACTATTGTTCTCTGTCCCTGGCATCAGCATCTACGTGTTCCTACTGTTTCATCTCCTAGTGCCTGGCATCACCAGGCCCATATGTCGCTATTGTTCTCTGTCCCTGGCACCAGCATCTACGTGTTTCATCTCATAGTGCCTGGCATCACCAGGCCCATAGGTCACTATTGTTCTCTGTCCCTGGAATCAGCATCTACGTGTTTCATCTCCTAGTGCCTGGCATCACCAGGACCAAATGTCACTATTGTTCTCTGTCCCTGGCATCAGCATCTTCCTGTTCCTACTGTTTCATCTCCTAGTGCCTGGCATCACCAGGCCCATATGTCACTATTGTTCTCTGTCCCTGGTATCAGCATCTACCTGTTCCTACTGTTTCATCTCCTAGTGCCTGGCATCACCAGGCCCATACACTCCCACTGTGCGCAGTATTCAGTGGTGGGAATGTCTAGGTTCACCCTCTTTCATTGTATGTACAGCCATCCTGACTGGGCACTAGCCCACATATTTCCATCTTGGAAACATTGGTGACGTACAAGTATCTGTAATAAGGGATAGCAGGAGTCACGTACATCATTAAATGCTGAAACTGAAGGATTTGCTGAAACGTCTCAGATTATTACAGGAGGCGTACCTATTCTGAGTGTGAATTCTCAGGGTTTGGTGGAGATAGGTCACATATCAAGCTGGTAACGGGGACCACCAGCACTTTCATCCGGACCGGGAGTCAAGGGGACAGTGGCTCATCATCCTCCATGGTCACTGTGGTGAAGTAGTGGAATCCAACAAATTAGTTTTCACCGGGTAAATCCAGACATCAGTAGCCTCTCTATTTACAGACTCAAGGCAGCCGCTCATAACTTGTTCCCTTAGGGGGGTCAGAGCCCTTTCGCAGAATCCTTTCTATTCTCTGAGTCAAGGCCATGGCTCAGTAACCAGAGTATTTGCATCGGTATGTTGTGTGAAGATGATTTTGTAAGGGTACACGTAGGATCTCATGATCTGCCATAAATAAGACACTCCCTGGGACAACCTCGGTAAAAGTGTGGTTGCCCTTGCCTGAGAGCCCTAACATCAACTACTTCATTGTTCCTCTCTTCAGTTTGCTTTACAACCTATGATGTGACCAATAGGTCGCTAATTCACCAACCACAATAGCAGGGGTAGTGAAAGTGAGATCTTGTTACTTTAGCACACAGTGATATCCCAAGGTTGTCCCCTTGGGAATGTGTTGTGCCCCTGATCTCAATGTGTTTCTTCTGCTGGCTCATTTGCATCCCCTCCTCTTATACTGCTGTTCTCACCATCACTGCTTCAAGACAATCTTTTTGCAATAGGGTTTGTGTTTGTCAATCACAGACTGTCATGATAATGCCTCTGCTTGCGTTTAACAGGTCAGCCATCACCATCTTCCCTCAAAGAACGGACGGACAGAGTGACTTCCGCATCTGGAACAGCCAATTCATTCGCTATGCTGGCTACCAGCAGGAGGACGGCTCAGTCATCGGTGATCCAATCAATGTCGAGATGACTGAGGCAAGGCATATCTTCTTTCGGGCTATCTGAGTGGATTGACAGTGAAGGGCATGGTATTGTTTGGGGGGCATAGAGTAGCAAGCATTGGAAAAACCGATAGGTCTCGCCTACCAGAGAGCTAATTGCTATGTTAATATTTTTTACCCCTTGTTGTACAGCAGCACAACTGCTGTGCAGCATGGTTAAAGTAAAAAAAAAAGGGCTCTGACGTGGCCAGTTCTGGCTGTGTCATTGCGCTTTGTTATATTGCTTTCGGGAAGGGTGGAAAAAGCTCTATGCATGGGCTGCGTATGCCCCATCACAGCGCTTTTTTCACTTTTAGCTGTTGTGTAGTTTCTAGGAATCCCTGAGACCTGCACGTTTTGGATGACCTAAACTGAGGGCTTGGTGTCCAAACTAATTCCAGACACCCCCACAGGAAACATCAGCCGTTAGACCAGCTAGCTCTACAGTACCACTACCACCCCCTGTATCTTACAGTAGTGTAGGTAGTTTCTGGCAACCACTGAACATGACAACCCTGATTCCTCAGGGATCGTGGAAAACAGTGCAGTACTTTTCACTCAGTCACTCATGCTTACTTACTCTCAGACAATACACTGGATGGCGGTTAGGACATTTCAAAATGTATTTATTGGTCCAGCGTCAGTCTTGTGTAAAACATATTTGCTTCAACAATCAGGAGACAAAAGCATATGAAAGAAATCACAAGTATTATTATAGTAAACAGTAGATACATTTCTACCATAGTGCTAAGAAGATGAACATATATAGTTCAGATAAGACAGTAGCACTTGCATACTCCTATAATGAGCTCCCTACGAAATTTGCCTAAGTGTACCTAGCCTAGATAAGTAGGTGTAGCATGTATATGTGTATAGGTATAAATGTATGTAGCCAAGAATCCCCTAGGGAAGAGCCAACCCCCTCACCTGATGGTAGATAATGAAGGACCCCGTCTCTGCTCCAAGGATGACACCCTGCAAGGGATGTCAGACTGCTGCGTGTCGAAGATTCAGCATGCAGGACCCCCTGTCAGCTTGGAAGGAATTCTCCTCTAAATTGCATGGGGAATAAGGGTCTTATATACTAGAGTGGTTACTCCAGGGGTTCTTCTAGAATCGATATGTTTTGAAAACAATCATAAATGTTTTTCTAAAACAATGCGATCATGCATAGCGGGCTTGTTGGCCAAGGATGAAAAAAGTGGTGACCCTTATACAGAATAATTATGCAGTGTCTGAGGACATGTTTATGTACATCAGGTGCAGTGATTATGATAAAATACTAAGAGCCTGGTGTTGAAGAGACAGGAGCAAGCTACTAGGTAAAAGGTCAGCTGTTCAAAACCGTTATTGTCATATGGATGGGACAACGTATGTAACAAGGCGGCATACATGACAGGACTAGCCTAAAGGACTTGACATAGCAATGCTGCTTTTTTAGGTCGAGCCTATGAGCACGCATGCGCTGCTCGGTGAGGCATGGTGTAGTCTCTCTGTGGGCTTAGGTCACACCCACCACTTGTAATTGGCTCCTTGTAGTGGCCCTTGTAAAATCTTCCTCTTCTGTGGTCGCTTGTTGTCTTTGTTCCGCCTTTTGGCTGTTTGCTTCTGCCCTGATGACTGACCCAGTTACATGGATCAGGTTACTTTTCACCAATTATACACTTTTGGCACGCAACTTTTTAATTTGCTTCAGCTCGCTCGCCGTCCCTACACCACTTACCGTGCATTGTTGCCTTTCATGCTTTTGTCGGCACTCCCTCCAGTGAGCATCTGTGGGATTAACCAGAGAAAGACACTTTGCGACCCTGTACACATTTTTTTTAAACTTTATATAGCGCAAACTCAACCTGAAGGTGTTGGAGTGCTTTGCATGAGCATCAGTTGCATTACAGTCACAAGCGCTACAGATCCCCAAGTGTTGCAATAGCCAGTCCGGGCCATCTTTGAACGGGCTATGAAGGCATCCAACCCCCCCCCATGGCACCGCACAACGTGTGAATGCTGTGGTATCCTGAACTGATACACGCACTGGCTGTATGTTCAGAACCACATGTATCTATGGAAGAACCCATGGGGATTTACTGGGAAATGGAAGTAATGAGCAGGAGACCTGCACCCATAACTCTCAAGGAGAATATGTGGGTAACGGCCAGAAGTGCCAATAATACAACTGGGGAGCCAGGTTTGAGTGCCGGTGTTGGCTCAACACCCTGTGATTTAGGGCAAATTAATCTCCCCTGAACCCTTAAAGAATTAATGCTATATGTAATGTAGCTTGTGCAAATGTACAGCACTCCTATACCTTCAGGTTGAGCTTGCGCTAAAATACTGTAATAAATGAAAAAATGCTAATTTCTATCAGTCAGTCAGCGCCATCTTAGAGTGGAGCACAGACAGGTTCCCCTGTGAGTCTTCAGTGAGCATAGCAGAGGCACAAATGACCGTTTAAGTTCTGTCCAGGGCTTTGTGTGGGCCGGGTCCTGCCGGTGCTGAGCATTAACAGTTCTTAAAAGCAGGTGCCTAAACTGGTCCCTATCGGGCACTCCATTTTTACCCTCAGGGTGAAAAAAAACACACAATAACGTAACTCTGCAATAATATAATCCGTAATGAATCATTGACAGAATATCGACGACAAAAATATTGGACCCGAAATATCGATGCCCAGAATATCTAAGTTCTATCTACAGAAAGGTAAGTAACAAAATATCAAGAGAAAAAAATCGTTAACAAAAATATTGTTGTTAAAAATATAGTTTTTTAACGTTTAAAAAATAATGCAAAATAAAGGAATTAATACATATAATTAAAAAAACATAGTTAAAATTAATTTTAAATGTTTAAAATTATAACTAATACATATAGGGGTCGATTCCTATTCGGGAAAAACCACTCCGAATAGCCGTACGGAGCGTTTTTCCCGTACGATTCGTACCCTGCAACGTCCCCCGTATGTACGACGAAGTACGATTCGTACCAGGAGCAGGACTCCGTACGAATCATACAGAGTCCGTACGAATCAAATCCCCGTACGAATCTCTCTCGGAACCCGCTGAACGCCACATCCGTACGGTTCGCGGCTGGTTTTTCCGACCCAGCAAGTACGAATCGTGTCGGGTACGCACCGTGCGACGCTTTTTTTACGGGAGCCGAAAACGTCCAGAGAAGCAGAGTTCGCATCGAAACAGGTACGGAACAGACCCCCCCGGGGATGGTGCGTACACCCCATGATCGCAGGGGCACGGTGCGTACCCCTGCGATCATGGGGTGTACGCACCGTACCCCATGTTCGCTGGGTGTACGGTGCGTACACCTTGCAATCGCGGGGTACGGTGCGTACACCCCATGATTGCAGGGATACGGTGCGTACCCCTGCGATCATGGGGTGTACACACCGTTCGGTGTGTATGTGAATGTGTGCTTTTCCGTACGAATCGCCCTTACCTGACGTGGACCGTACGAATCGCGTCCTCACCCCCCCGGTCCGGATCGTACTCGTCGGTTCGTACGGCATGTTCACAATTCGTACGGAGAAGGCTCCGGATACGAATCGTACGGACGATTTTTCCCCGAATTGGAATCGACCCCATAATGTAAAAATATGTTAAACATATATATACTTACTTAATAACATTGATAACTAATTATTTTAATAACTTATACATTGTTAAAAACATATTAAAAACTATAAATACATATATATATACACCTACACCAATAATATAAATAAATATATATATATATAACAAATTAAAAAAATAAAATATTTTTAATCTTTTTAAAATACATTATGCACTACTTTAACTAAAACAGTAGAGAAAATATTGGATAGCGGAGCGGATTACATTACTATTCCTACTCCAGAGAGTGCAACAGTAGGGAAAGTGTTGGATAGCGTTGGGGTACAAATTACTTTTACCACTCCAGAGAGTGCAACAGTAGGGAAAGTGTTGGATACCGTAGGGGTAAAAATTATTATTTCCACTCCAGAGAGTGCAACCGTAGGGAAAGTGTTGGATAGCATAAGGGTAAAAATTACTATTCCCACTCCAGAGAGTGCAACAGTAGGGAAAGTTTTGGATAGCGAAGGGGTTACATTCACTATTCCCACTCCAGAGAGTGCAACAGTAAGGAAAGTGTTGGATATCGTAGAGGTAAAAATTACTATTCCCACTCCAGAGAGAGCAACAGTAGGGAAAGTGATGGATAGCAGAGGATTACAATTAACATACTTATCAATTAAATAAAGACATTTAAAAAAAAATAATAATACATTCTTTATAAATAATAACAAATAAAAATGTATAATTACTTCAATATAATTAAATTAGTTCCCACTCTATTCCCCTATAAACCCACAATACGCTCCTAAAACAAATAACACAATTAATATAATTATCAATTAATTAGTTAACAAAAATGTATTACAAATGAATAATTCATTAATAATAATTTAATTATCAATACCAATACATAAAAATTAATAATTACTCTATTAAAAATTCCCCTATAAACCCACAACACGCTCCTAAAAAATAACACAATTAATATAATTATAAATTGATCAATTAATAAAAATGAATTACCAATTAATAATTAATTGCCAATACATTAATTATCAAAACCAATAAATACAAATTAATAATTACTTTATCAAAATTAAATTACTTCCCAACCTATTCCCCTATAAACCCACAACCAGCTCCTACAAAAAGGACACAATTAATATAATGATGAATTAACCAATTAATAAAAATTAATTACCAATTAATAATTAATTAACAATAAATTAATTATCAAAACCAATAAATAAAAATTTATAATTACTTTATTATAATTACATTACTTTCCACCCTATTCCCCTATAAAGTAAACCCACAACCCGCTACGGAACTAAAACTCAAAATTCCGTGCGGAAACGCGGAGCGTACTCGCTTCTGCAAACAGCATGAATAGGATTCTGACGAAGAAACTATTTATAGAAGATAAGTGACTTCTGAATTTAGGGAGCGTCTGAAGAATGTCCTTTGGCTGTTCCTGACTCTACAATTTGGCTTACTCGAATATGCAATATTAGGGAACACGGAGACAACGATTGTCTTTACAATAGAAAAGCGGCAATATTGACAGCCTACTGGTCGGAATTAACACCAGAAGCAAACCCTGACGAAGTCCCATGTGAATAGGGACGAAATGCGTAGGCTGTTTTCATCTTGAATATGTTGTCTTGTATTTACTTGGGAAAATTATGAATAAAGATGATGAAAAGCAATCTGAAAATTGTTTTTATATGATTGTTAAAAGTCCTTTTTGCTGTCATATGTTTCAACACAATTCAGTTATAGGCTTTGTGATGTGTAAGAGATCTCCTTAGACTCTCTCAAATATTTTCTGTTGTGCTCCTCAACTCATTTGGCTATTTGTGAGAACACTGTGCATGGTATAGTGCAAGTTATAATTAATGTAGAGTGGCTAGTGAGTTTACAACGGTGTGTACAGAGGTGGCGAGTTACAGTAATTTGCATTTTTCCATTTTGGTGCCTCAGAGTTTACGAGTTCAGGTATTTGTATCAATTTGTGGGGTTCTACCATACATATTAAGAAGGGTGAATGACGGGGTTGTTTTTTTTATCAGATGAGATTGTTGACCAATATTTCTTCTAATGTTTTCCTTCTGTGTGAGGGAATGACTTGTCTCTGTGCACTGCACCCAAGGTAATGTGCACTAAAGACATACAAGCGAGCATCCGAAGGAAGTAGCCTAACGGCTAGGGCGGTCGGTCTCTAATCTGGGGAACCCTGTTAAAGTTTCGGCAGTGACGCTCAACATCCTGTGATTCTGAGCAAATCACTTAATCTCCCTGTGCCTATAAAAAAATGAATGTGTCCTAGTGTAATGCACCTGGTGCTCATGTAAAGCGTTCTGATACCTTCGGGTCAAGTTTGCGCTATATAAAACGCCAAATATAAAAGGTACTTATGGAGGAGTAATGGATGGAAGATATATAGGTACCAAAGTTGGTTGGTCAAGAAGACAAGAATAAATGAAAGAGATCATGACTCTCAAGAAGATATCCCGACAGGCTGAGTTGTCTCAGTGGAAGACTGCATAAAAGAAACAGAGGGGGTGGAAGGCAGCTAGGCAGCTGTGGATGGATGATAGTAAAGGGATGTTGAATGTACCTGCAAGGGCTGGAAAATACCTGAAGGTTATGAAGGAAAACTATGAAATAGTCAAGATTGCTTTAGGGGGACAAATGGGGGTGGACAATAGAGTACCCAAATGTGTTTTATGTCTATTTACTGGGGAGTACTTGGCAGGTGGCATCAGTAGAGTTGTGTACGCGTAGTTCACTCAAACAATTGAACAGTTTTCATGTCAGTAGTCCTCACACCGGTGCTAGTAAATACTGCACTGGCAGTACCAGCTCTTCAATTGAACTCATATAATATCTAAGTTAAGAAAACACAAGCAAATATCAGGCCAATCAGCATGGCATTGCTGCCTAAAGCTAGCTGCACTGACAGAGCCGCAGGACCAAACTGAATCCGGGTAGCTACACAAGAAGTATTTGAAGATTATCAGCAGTGAGGGAGAAGTGAACACAGCGACAAGTCGGAGAATCTCTCATTGACTGCACTCACTTCACTCTGTCTCCCACTGCTCTCCCATGGCCCTGAGGAGATGCTTGCTGCTTTGTACTCAACGCTGCCTGCTAGCAGCCCAACTTCCAGAAAAAATAAATATTTTGCTCCCACCATAATATGCTCTACCAGAGGCCCAGTGTAGAAGCTCGCCCCTCCCACTTCCCACACCACCGCCCCCCCCCCCCTCAAAGAGTCTAATTCTTGTTACAATAGGTGGACTAGCCACTGCTTTCCTTAAAGCAGCCGTAGCTTTTTAGGGCTGGTTCCCCCAGTGCAGCAATCTTGTTTGGCGACCCACCATGAGCTCCTTTTCCAAAGATTCCCTCGCTACCACCCTCCAGCAGTGCCCCTCGTCTCTCCATACCCTCTTGCTCACATAAATTTCATTTGTTTTATAGCACTACTCATACCAGTTTAGGAAGTCAGAGCACTTTAGATTACGTACCCACTATACAGAGACAATGAATCATTCATGTGTAAATAACAGTCTATAGGAAATGTTACCTCAGTGCTTGGGGGTTATCTTTACTAATAAGAATGTATTTCTACCCAAACAAATCTTGTTTAGCAATAATGATAATAAAAAGACTGAGCAAAATAAACATAATGTTTTAAACTATACAATGCAGTTTGCATGCAGTACTTTAGTGTTAGTTCATAGGTCACTGTGCTATATTTAGATTGTAACTTATGAACTCCAAGTAACAAAAGAATCTCTGGGACAAAAGCAGTTACCCACTGAGCTATCCACATAAAATATAGGGGCATATTATCAAGGACCGGTGTTAAAATTATCGCCGTTTTATCGGCAGTTTCCTGCCGATAAAACGGCGATAATGGGCTTGATAATACGCCCTTGTTAATTCCCATAGAAGCCCATGTTCTGATGTTAACATGGGCTTCTATGGGAATTAACAAGGGCGTATTATCAAGCCCATTATGGCTGTTTTATCGGCAGTTTCCTGCCGATAAAACGGCGATAATTTTAACACCGGTCCTTGATAATATGACCCATAGTTCTGTGATCTGCAGGGTGCACGATCTTTTCAGTAGACATATTACCCCTCCGTGCTACATTATGATGAGTCAAAACTGCCACTAGACAAAACTCTGATCTCTCTCCAGCAGAAACATTAATCACCATAGTTATCTTGACATTATTATTTTTGCTTGAGGACTGCTGGACACGTAAGAACTCTGCAGTAGTTGCTTTTAAGCGCATAAGTTGTTTCTAACGAGCGCCTGTTAAAGTCTTTCTCTTGGTGCGAGGAGAGACGTGCTCGGTCACAGAGAGCCCCTGGTGATTGAAGAATTGTAGACTGCGTGTGCAGGCAGCCGCCCATCTTGCAGGGAACATAGCTGTTGACTGTAATATATTGTAAGTTCCCTTGTATTTTGCATATGTCCCTTGTTGTGTAACCAAAGGAGGAGTTCCCTTTGTGTTTTTATCATGGAAGCAGCGTTTGCTAGTTGGGGAGCCAGCCAATAACATTCCATTGAACATTGAACTGGCTAAGCAAGGTTTGTCCCCACGCAATATGAACTGCCTATTGTCTTTGTCTATCACTTGGAGGAAGACCTTATGTATCTTCATAGGTAACATTTCTAAGACATATGTATATCATCTTGGGGCAAAATTCATCTTTATTATCTGCACAGGTCCCCATAGAGACAAGTTAAGATGAGACCACATGTTAAAGTCCACTTGGTATTAAATGTCAATGGGGAGAGATTTTTGTGCACCATATTATTAAGCCCTCGATTGATAAGTGTTCCTAGATATTTAATTTTAGAGCTTTTCCAGACAGGTAACAGGCCTAGGGAAGTCTGTCTTGTGACTGAAGTCAGCGGTAAAGCTTCACACTTAGACCAGCTTATTTTATTTCCCGAAATTTTCAAAAATGATTCTATGAAATCCAACCGAGTAGTGCCAAGGATAATGGATGGGATAGTGTTATCAGTATATCTTCAGCATAATACGAGGCCTTTGGTTATCCTTCCACTGTCACCACTCCTTCAATTAGATCTTTGTTCTTTATCGCAATGGCCAATAGTGCTAGGGCAAGTAAAAACAAGAAGAGTGAAAGTGCTTCGATGTGTTTGGAAAGTTTGTGTGCTAACGCCCTCACAAGTGACAGAGGCTGCTGGAATATGATACATACCGTTGACCCACATTTAAAAATGATGACCTATACCCTTTCTTACCCGTGTTCTAAATAAGTACCCCGTTCTACTTTGCCGAATGCCTTTTTTGCATCTAATAAGAGTAGAATTTTTAATCTATATCATCTTTGACTTGCAATATCATGTGTTAAAGAGTTTGCAAGTGTTTGGATGATGATCGACCTGGGAAAATCCAAACTTGGTTGAGATGTATCAAAAGATGTATATGTTGTGGATTCCCATCTCCTACGAGGGCCACAACATCCAAAAAGAATGAGGCTGTGGTGTATTGAGTGGCCCAGGGTCTGCTGCATATTGTAAAAACACAAAAGGCTAAGCTGCTGTGGTGTGCTCCCAGTCTCTCTCCAGTGGTGATTGTGTTTTGTAGTGTTTTGACTGCGGCAGGGCTTCCCGCTGAGCTTAAGCCCATTTGTCCCAGAATAGGATGACAACTGTGGAAAGGGCCTATGAGGCGCTATGTGGGTTTAGATAGAGCGTCAGCAGTGTGCTCTTCAGTGCATGAACAAGTATATGTTTTTTGGCACATGCAGAATATAGCAATCTTGTATGGTGGCAAACTAGCTGCTCCTGTCAAGCTCACTGTACAGTATATGAACCCTTCACGTGAAAGCCACTTAGGTACATATGTGCACTATGTACATATATGCACAGGAAGCCTGGAGTGGCTTCTTGGCTAGTGCATTGGAACAGAGGTCGGCCACTTACTAGAAACTGCTTTGAAGCAGTGTTGTGAGGCTGGAGACAGAGTTCCAGAGCAGAGGTTGAGTGTCTGCGAGGGTTAAGGGTCTCACAGAGAAATGCTTAGACTATTCACTTGACTAACTGGTGCTTGGCGACAATTGTAATCACAACCTATTGTACACATGATTTGGGAGTAATTGGTCCATGTGGGAGTAGCTGGTGGATAAGGGTGGCCGGCCAGTGTTCACTGGGCAAGAGTTCTCAAAATCAAATAAATGGACAGCCTGGGTCCTAATGCCCTATTCCAATCTTTGATTCAGAAAAGGGGGTGGTGATGAACAGAGTGTCTGAATTAAGCAGACCACTCTTACCCAGTCCAAAGATCAGGGCTTGATCCATCACCGTTATTTAGCTCACTGCCCCATCCCAGCTCAGAACCTGGCTATATGCAAATTAGTCTGTCCCTGGCCCAGTGCATCATGGGAACAGGGCAGACCAAACTACCAAGCCAATTCTTCACCAGAAAGGAGACAAGCTTCCGGGGACCGGTTTCTGCCATTTCAGGCGTCGTCGGCCCGGCTTGCTTGAATCCTGATGGAGCAGTGAGCAAGGGACTCATGTCTGAGTATACCCTTCCACGCTTATGGTGGACAAAATGATTCAGAAAAGGGGGTGGTGATGAACAGAGTGTCTGAATTAAGCAGACCACTCTTACCCAGTCCAAAGATCAGGGCTTGATCCATCACCGTTATTTAGCTCACTGCCCCATCCCAGCTCAGAACCTGGCTATATGCAAATTAGTCTGTTCCTGGCCCAGTGCATCATGGGAACAGGGCAGACCAAACTACCAAGCCAATTCTTCACCAGAAAGGAGACAAGCTTCCGGGGACCGGTTTCTGCCATTTCAGGCGTCGTCGGCCCGGCTTGCTTGAATCCTGATGGAGCAGTGAGCAAGGGACTCATGTCTGAGTATACCCTTCCACGCTTATGGTGGACAAAATGATTCAGAAAAGGGGGTGGTGATGAACAGAGTGTCTGAATTAAGCAGACCACTCTTAACCAGTCCAAAGATCAGGGCTTGATCCATCACCGTTATTTAGCTCACTGCCCCATCCCAGCTCAGAACCTGGCTATATGCAAATTAGTCTGTCCCTGGCCCAGTGCATCATGGGAACAGGGCAGACCAAACTACCAAGCCAATTCTTCACCAGAAAGGAGACAAGTTTCCGGGGACCGGTTTCTGCCATTTCAGGCGTCGTCGGCCCGGCTTGCTTGAATCCTGATGGAGCAGTGAGCAAGGGACTCATGTCTGAGTATACCCTTCCACGCTTATGGTGGACAAAATGATTCAGAAAAGGGGGTGGTGATGAACAGAGTGTCCGAATTAAGCAGACCACTCTTACCCAGTCCAAAGATCAGGGCTTGATCCATCACCGTTATTTAGCTCACTGCCCCATCCCAGCTCAGAACCTGGCTATATGCAAATTAGTCTGTCCCTGGCCCAGTGCATCATGGGAACAGGGCAGACCAAACTACCAAGCCAATTCTTCACCAGAAAGGAGACAAGCTTCCGGGGACCGGTTTCTGCCATTTCAGGCGTCGTCGTCCCGGCTTGCTTGAATCCTGATGGAGCAGTGAGCAAGGGACTCATGTCTGAGTATACCCTTCCACGCTTATGGTGGACAAAATGATTCAGAAAAGGGGGTGGTGATGAACAGAGTGTCTGAATTAGGCAGACCACTCTTACCCAGTCAAAAGATCAGGGCTTGATCCATCACCGTTATTTAGCTCACTGCCCCATCCCAGCTCAGAACCTGGCTATATGCAAATTAGTCTGTCCCTGGCCCAGTGCATCATGGGAACAGGGCAGACCAAACTACCAAGCCAATTCTTCACCAGAAAGGAGACAAGCTTCCGGGGACCGGTTTCTGCCATTTCAGGCGTCGTCGGCCCGGCTTGCTTGAATCCTGATGGAGCAGTGAGCAAGGGACTCATGTCTGAGTATACCCTTCCACGCTTATGGTGGACAAAATGATTCAGAAAAGGGGGTGGTGATGAACAGAGTGTCTGAATTAAGCAGACCACTCTTAACCAGTCCAAATATCAGGGCTTGATCCATCACCGTTATTTAGCTCACTGCCCCATCCCAGCTCAGAACCTGGCTATATGCAAATTAGTCTGTCCCTGGCCCAGTGCATCATGGGAACAGGGCAGACCAAACTACCAAGCCAATTCTTCACCAGAAAGGAGACAAGTTTCCGGGGACCGGTTTCTGCCTTTTCAGGCGTCGTCGGCCCGGCTTGCTTGAATCCTGATGGAGCAGTGAGCAAGGGACTCATGTCTGAGTATACCCTTCCTCGCTTATGGTGGAAAAAATGATTCAGAAAAGGGGGTGGTGATGAACAGAGTGTCTGAATTAAGCAGACCACTCTTACCCAGTCCAAAGATCAGGGCTTGATCCATCACCGTTATTTAGCTCACTGCCCCATCCCAGCTCAGAACCTGGCTATATGCAAATTAGTCTGTCCCTGTCTAGTCTAGTCTGTAACTTAGCCAAGTTCTGAGCTGGGATAGTGCAGTGAGCTAAAAAACGGTGATGGATCAAGCCCTGATCTTTGGACTGGGTAAGAGTGGTCTGCTTAATTCAGGCACTCTGTTCATCACCACCCCCTTTTCTGAATCATTTTGTCCACCATAAGCGTGGAAGGGTATACTCAGATGTGAGTCCCTTGCTCATTGCACCATCAGGATTCAAGCAAGCCGGGCCGACGACGCCTGAAATGGCAGAAACCGGTCCCCGGAAGCTTGTTTCCTTCCCAGTATAAGAATTGGCTTGGTAGTTTGGTTTGCCCTGTTCCCATCATGCACTGGGACAGGAACAGACTAATTTGCATATAGCCAAGTTTTGAGCTGGGATGGTGCAGTGAGCTAAAAAACGGTGATGGATCAAGCCCTGATCTTTGGACTGGGTAAGAGTGGTCTGCTTAATTCAGGCACTCTGTTCATCACCACCCCCTTTTCTGAATCATTTTGTCCACCACAAGCGTGGAAGGGTATACTCAGATGTGAGTCCCTTGCTCATTGCACCATCAGGATTCAAGCAAGCCGGGCCGACGACGCCTGAAATGGCAGAAACCGGTCCCCGGAATCTTGTTTCCTTCCCAGTATAAGAATTGGCTTGGTAGTTTGGTTTGCCCTGTTCCCATCATGCACTGGGACAGGAACAGACTAATTTGCATATAGCCAAGTTCTGAGCTGGGATGGTGCAGTGAGCTAAAAAACGGTGATGGATCAAGCCCTGATCTTTGGACTGGGTAAGAGTGGTCTGTTTAATTCAGGCACTCTGTTCATCACCACCCCCTTTTCTGAATCATTTTGTCCACCACAAGCGTGGAAGGGTATACTCAGATGTGAGTCCCTTGCTCATTGCACCATCAGGATTCAAGCAAGCCGGGCCGACGACGCCTGAAATGGCAGAAACCGGTCCCCGGAAGCTTGTTTCCTTCCCAGTATAAGAATTGGCTTGGTAGTTTGGTTTGCCCTGTTCCCATCATGCACTGGGACAGGAACTGACTAATTTGCATATAGCCAAGTTCTGAGCTGGGATGGTGCAGTGAGCTAAAAAACGGTGATGGATCAAGCCCTGATCTTTGGACTGGGTAAGAGTGGTCTGCTTAATTCAGGCACTCTGTTCATCACCACCCCCTTTTCTGAATCATTTTGTCCACCACAAGCGTGGAAGGGTATACTCAGATGTGAGTCCCTTGCTCATTGCACCATCAGGATTCAAGCAAGCCGGGCCGACGACGCCTGAAATGGCAGAAACCGGTCCCCGGAAGCTTGTTTCCTTCCCAGTATAAGAATTGGCTTGGTAGTTTGGTTTGCCCTGTTCCCATCATGCACTGGGACAGGAACAGACTAATTTGCATATAGCCAAGTTCTGAGCTGGGATGGTGCAGTGAGCTAAAAAACGGTGATGGATCAAGCCCTGATCTTTGGACTGGGTAAGAGTGGTCTGCTTAATTCAGGCACTCTGTTCATCACCACCCCCTTTTCTGAATCATTTTGTCCACCACAAGCGTGGAAGGGTATACTCAGATGTGAGTCCCTTGCTCATTGCACCATCAGGATTCAAGCAAGCCGGGCCGACGACGCCTGAAATGGCAGAAACCGGTCCCCGGAAGCTTGTTTCCTACCCAGTATAAGAATTGGCTTGGTAGTTTGGTTTGCCCTGTTCCCATCATGCACTGGGACAGGAACAGACTAATTTGCATATAGCCAAGTTCTGAGCTGGGATGGTGCAGTGAGCTAAAAAACGGTGATGGATCAAGCCCTGATCTTTGGACTGGGTAAGAGTGGTCTGCTTAATTCAGGCACTCTGTTCATCACCACCCCCTTTTCTGAATCATTTTGTCCACCACAAGCGTGGAAGGGTATACTCAGATGTGAGTCCCTTGCTCATTGCACCATCAGGATTCAAGCAAGCCGGGCCGACGACGCCTGAAATGGCAGAAACCGGTCCCCGGAATCTTGTTTCCTTCCCAGTATAAGAATTGGCTTGGTAGTTTGGTTTGCCCTGTTCCCATCATGCACTGGGACAGGAACAGACTAATTTGCATATAGCCAAGTTCTGAGCTGGGATGGTGCAGTGAGCTAAAAAACGGTGATGGATCAAGCCCTGATCTTTGGACTGGGTAAGAGTGGTGTGCTTAATTCAGGCACTCTGTTCATCACCACCCCCTTTTCTGAATCATTTTGTCCACCACAAGCGTGGAAGGGTATACTCAGATGTGAGTCCCTTGCTCATTGCACCATCAGGATTCAAGCAAGCCGGGCCGACGACGCCTGAAATGGCAGAAACCGGTCCCCGGAAGCTTGTTTCCTTCCCAGTATAAGAATTGGCTTGGTAGTTTGGTTTGCCCTGTTCCCATCATGCACTGGGACAGGAACAGACTAATTTGCATATAGCCAAGTTCTGAGCTGGGATGGTGCAGTGAGCTAAAAAACGGTGATGGATCAAGCCCTGATCTTTGGACTGGGTAAGAGTGGTCTGCTTAATTCAGGCACTCTGTTCATCACCACCCCCTTTTCTGAATCATTTTGTCCACCACAAGCGTGGAAGGGTATACTCAGATGTGAGTCCCTTGCTCATTGCACCATCAGGATTCAAGCAAGCCGGGCCGACGACGCCTGAAATGGCAGAAACCGGTCCCCGGAAGCTTGTTTCCTTCCCAGTATAAGAATTGGCTTGGTAGTTTGGTTTGCCCTGTTCCCATCATGCACTGGGACAGGAACAGACTAATTTGCATATAGCCAAGTTCTGAGCTGGGATGGTGCAGTGAGCTAAAAAACGGTGATGGATCAAGCCCTGATCTTTGGACTGGGTAAGAGTGGTCTGCTTAATTCAGGCACTCTGTTCATCACCACCCCCTTTTATGAATCATTTTGTCCACCACAAGCGTGGAAGGGTATACTCAGATGTGAGTCCCTTGCTCATTGCACCATCAGGATTCAAGCAAGCCGGGCCGACGACGCCTGAAATGGCAGAAACCGGTCCCCGGAAGCTTGTTTCCTACCCAGTATAAGAATTGGCTTGGTAGTTTGGTTTGCCCTGTTCCCATCATGCACTGGGACAGGAACAGACTAATTTGCATATAGCCAAGTTCTGAGCTGGGATGGTGCAGTGAGCTAAAAAACGGTGATGGATCAAGCCCTGATCTTTGGACTGGGTAAGAGTGGTCTGCTTAATTCAGGCACTCTGTTCATCACCACCCCCTTTTCTGAATCATTTTGTCCACCACAAGCGTGGAAGGGTATACTCAGATGTGAGTCCCTTGCTCATTGCACCATCAGGATTCAAGCAAGCCGGGCCGACGACGCCTGAAATGGCAGAAACCGGTCCCCGGAAGCTTGTTTCCTTCCCAGTATAAGAATTGGCTTGGTAGTTTGGTTTGCCCTGTTCCCATCATGCACTGGGACAGGAACAGACTAATTTGCATATAGCCAAGTTCTGAGCTGGGATGGTGCAGTGAGCTAAAAAACGGTGATGGATCAAGCCCTGATCTTTGGACTGGGTAAGAGTGGTCTGCTTAATTCAGGCACTCTGTTCATCACCACCCCCTTTTCTGAATCATTTTGTCCACCATAAGCGTGGAAGGGTATACTCAGATGTGAGTCCCTTGCTCATTGCACCATCAGGATTCAAGCAAGCCGGGCCGACGACGCCTGAAATGGCAGAAACCGGTCCCCGGAAGCTTGTTTCCTTCCCAGTATAAGAATTGGCTTGGTAGTTTGGTTTGCCCTGTTCCCATCATGCACTGGGACAGGAACAGACTAATTTGCATATAGCCAAGTTCTGAGCTGGGATGGTGCAGTGAGCTAAAAAACGGTGATGGATCAAGCCCTGATCTTTGGACTGGGTAAGAGTGGTCTGCTTAATTCAGGCACTCTGTTCATCACCACCCCCTTTTCTGAATCATTTTGTCCACCATAAGCGTGGAAGGGTATACTCAGATGTGAGTCCCTTGCTCATTGCACCATCAGGATTCAAGCAAGCCGGGCCGACGACGCCTGAAATGGCAGAAACCGGTCCCCGGAAGCTTGTTTCCTTCCCAGTATAAGAATTGGCTTGGTAGTTTGGTTTGCCCTGTTCCCATCATGCACTGGGACAGGAACAGACTAATTTGCATATAGCCAAGTTCTGAGCTGGGATGGTGCAGTGAGCTAAAAAACGGTGATGGATCAAGCCCTGATCTTTGGACTGGGTAAGAGTGGTCTGCTTAATTCAGGCACTCTGTTCATCACCACCCCCTTTTCTGAATCATTTTGTCCACCATAAGCGTGGAAGGGTATACTCAGATGTGAGTCCCTTGCTCATTGCACCATCAGGATTCAAGCAAGCCGGGCCGACGACGCCTGAAATGGCAGAAACCGGTCCCAGGAAGCTTGTTTCCTTCCCAGTATAAGAATTGGCTTGATAGTTTGGTTTGCCCTGTTCCCATCATGCACTGGGACAGGAACAGACTAATTTGCATATAGCCAAGTTCTGAGCTGGGATGGTGCAGTGAGCTAAAAAACGGTGATGGATCAAGCCCTGATCTTTGGACTGGGTAAGAGTGGTCTGCTTAATTCAGGCACTCTGTTCATCACCACCCCCTTTTCTGAATCATTTTGTCCACCACAAGCGTGGAAGGGTATACTCAGATGTGAGTCCCTTGCTCATTGCACCATCAGGATTCAAGCAAGCCGGGCCGACGACGCCTGAAATGGCAGAAACCGGTCCCCGGAAGCTTGTTTCCTTCCCAGTATAAGAATTGGCTTGGTAGTTTGGTTTGCCCTGTTCCCATCATGCACTGGGACAGGAACAGACTAATTTGCATATAGCCAAGTTCTGAGCTGGGATGGTGCAGTGAGCTAAAAAACGGTGATGGATCAAGCCCTGATCTTTGGACTGGGTAAGAGTGGTCTGCTTAATTCAGGCACTCTGTTCATCACCACCCCCTTTTCTGAATCATTTTGTCCACCATAAGCGTGGAAGGGTATACTCAGATGTGAGTCCCTTGCTCATGGCACCATCAGGATTCAAGCAAGCCGGGCCGACGACGCCTGAAATGGCAGAAATCGGTCCCAGGAAGCTTGTTTCCTTCCCAGTATAAGAATTGGCTTGGTAGTTTAGTTTGCCCTGTTCCCATCATGCACTGGGACAAGAACAGACTAATTTGCATATAGCCAAGTTCTGAGCTGGGATGGTGCAGTGAGCTAAAAAACGGTGATGGATCAAGCCCTGATCTTTGGACTGGGTAAGAGTGGTCTGCTTAATTCAGGCACTCTGTTCATCACCACCCCCTTTTCTGAATCTATTCCAATCTTTGGGCAGACTCATTTTGTAACTTGGATCATCATCAAGGTTTACAAGCAAAGGAAGAGGACTCAGCTTTGGCATCATTGCTGCAGCAAAGGCAGCATAGTTTTAAGAGTAATACTCTTCCATCATGCAATAAGTTCACAGTGTCTTCGGCCATGGCCTCAATGAAAACACAAGAGGAACTTACAGTGGAGATGCTAAACTCCCTAAATCCCAAGAACATTCTCACCCCCCTCACAGACTAACAGTCACACACTACTAAGAGCACACACACACCTCTAACAGAGTACCAGTCACACACCACTGGAATCATTCTTACACCTTTCACATATTGCAGTCTTGTCCTACTGAGAGAACTCAAACACATAAAAGATGGTGGGAGGAATGCTTACAGATAGCCTAGCCACTAGCAATTGCTCAGGGTACCATTCCAACCCATCGTGTTACTAGCCCACCATACCACCTCAGATAAGACAAAGTCATGTGTGTATCAGACTTGGTCTTGCTCCAATAGGAGCCACCCAGCCTGATTTGTCAAGCCAGGTCTTTTCTGAAATAGACCAAAAACAATCCAACACTGGTTTCTGGATATTTGGACCCCTTCAATCTATATCTGGGCTTACACTTTGCCACTTAGGGCATTACATCAAATACAGAAAAGGTGATGGAAGGAATTCTTGCACATAGTATACCCACTGCCAATGACTAAGGGGTCGATTCCGATCCGGTAAAATCACCGTCCGTACGATTCGTATCTGGAGCCGTTTCCGTACGACTCGTACACACATCATACGACTCGGCGAGTACGATCCAGACCGGGTGATCAGGATGCGATTCGTACGGGCCACGTCAGGTAAGGGCGATTCGTACGGAAAAGCGCACATTCACATACACACCGTACGGCTCGTACACCCCATGATCGTAGGGGTAAGGCTCGTGCACCCCATGATCATAGGGGTACGGCTCGTACACCCCATGATCGTAGGGGTACGGCTCGTACACCTACGATCATGGGGTGTACGAGCCGTACCCCATGATTGTAGGTGTACGAGCCGTACCCCTACGATCATGGGGTATACGAGCCGTACCCCTACGATCATGGGGGGTACGCACCTTACCCGGGGGGGGCGTTCCGTACCTGTTTCGGGGCGAACTCTGCTTCTACGGGAGTTTTCAGCTCCCGTAGAAAAAGGGTCGTACGGAGCGTACCCAACACGAATCGTACTTGCCGGGTCGGAAAAAGCAGCCGTGAACCGTACAGACATCGCGTACAGCGGGTTCCGAGGGCGAATCATACGGGGATACGATTAATATGGTCTCTGTACGATTCGTACGGAGTACGGCTCCTGGTCTGAATCGTACTTCGTCGTACGTACGGGACGTTTACAGGTACGATTCGTACGGGGAAAAAACGCTCCGTACGACGATTCGGAGCGCTTTTTACCGGATCGGAATCGACCCCTAAGGGTATCATTCCGACCCAATACATTTTTGCCCACTGTGCCATCTAGATTAGACACAGCTGTTTGCAAAGCATCTCTCTCATCCTGCTCTAATAGGAACAGCCCAGCTCGAACTGCCAAGCCAGGTTCTCTCTGAACCATAACACAGGTAACCCAAGACAAATATCAGCCTAATTAGGCCTCAACTGTGAGATGCAGATTTTTTTCAGTGGCCCCGTGAACAAGCAACCCATATTTGGGCATAAGAACTACTAAGGGTGTTACAACAAACACACAAAATGTGGTGGGAGGAATGCTTGCACATAGTCAAAACAATGTTCATTGCTTGGGACAGCATTCCAACCAATGATTTTTTAGCACACAATGCCACCCCAGATTAGATCACACAGAGAGCACTGCCACAGGCATCAGAGTAGTAGTCACACACCAGCAGAAGCGCTCTCATGTTCACCACAGACTAGCATATACACACCACGGCAGGATTCACACTCTTCGCTGAATAGTAGTCTGACACTCCTAATAGGACATTCAAACCCCTCACAAAACCTCAGCAAAGCCAATAGGTTTGCCTGATAACTAAATGTGCCTCTTCATTGATTGGTAACTTGGTGTGTGCGTGAATGATATTTTGGAGATGCAAGTGAGTGAATGCAACAAAGAGCCAATGGTTGAATAAATAGATGGATGAGTGAAAGGGCAAGTGTCTGCATGCATAGATGGTGAATAAGTGCATAAACAACAGTAGGAGCTTTCACCTGCTCCCACTGCTGGTTCTCTAGCAGCCACACACCCACACTACCCACGCAAATACTACCAATGTTCTCAATACCCCCTCCCAACACAAACGCCACTCAAGCACCAACAACGCCATCAACCTACACCACATGCCACAGCAAACTTGCACATCAAAACCCACTTGCATATATGTTTCCCAACATACAATCAGTCAGCAAATACACAACAAAATATGGGACCTTCTGAGTAGCACCTCACCTGACATCCTCTTCATCACAGAGACCTGGCTCAACTCCTCACCAGCTCCCAACACCACCACAGCAATCCCAGCAGGTTACAAGATGGCTCAACCGGACTGCCTACACAAGCCAGAAGGAGGACTCACTATCATCTACAAGGAATCCATCAAATGCACAACATCCACAGAGAACGCCACCCCATTCATGGAATACCTGCACTTCAGGCTGCAAATCTCAGAAAACGTCACCCTGAATAAAACTCTTGTTTACTGACCACCTAGGCCACGAGCCACCATTACCAACCTCATCACCAACTTTGTTGCTTCGCTCACCATCGACTTCAGAGCATACACTCTCTTTGGTGACCTCAACTTTCACCTGGAAACCAGAAACAACCCCTGCTCCATAACACTCATCGAAAGCTTGAGCAACATCAGACTCACCCATCATGTCCCAGAGCCAACACCCTGCAGGACACACACTGGACTCCATCTTCATCACAAGTGACAGCATCAAATAAAACTCTACCACACCACTCATATGGGCCAACCACTCCATCATCCACTTCGAAATCAATACACCTCAAGTCATTACCCCTACCAGGTTCAGCTTTCCAAGTCGCAGATAGGGCAAAATCACAAAAGCAGCCTGACTCAGTACCCTCAGCATGGATCAATCTAGCCCAACAGACAACCTCGACAAGGACATCAACAACTGGATCAAGAACTGCACGGACTCCCTCGCACCCATCGAACCGAACAAGCATAGTAGATCATACAAGCAGGCCAGCTGGTTCACAGAAGACCTCCAAGACAGCAAACAACACTGTACACAGCTAGAAAGGAAATGGAGAGCCGGCCATGACACCACTAGCAGAAGCACCTACAAGGTTGTACTCAGACGCTATCACCATCAACTAAGACACCAAGAAAAAAGTTCTAGTGGACCATATCGAAGGTAGCTCCAACAGCTGCAAGTAGATCTTCATGAGGATTTCATCTCACCCTCAGCCACTGTCCCCGGCATTGCTACCTTCCAGAAACTCTGCGACAACCTATCCAACTTCTTCCACAGCAACATTGCACATATCTACAGCAACTTTGCACACCAACCCATCACCAGAAGACTCATTGCTAACCTGGCCACCACCAACCATGACGGCCACCTGACCAAATGGACAACCCTAATCAGAAACCACACAGTGGCAATCATGTAGACCATCCACTCAGGGGCCCCGCCGGACCTAGGCCCCCTCCACATCTCCAACCTGGGAATGTCACCATTCAGCACCACCCTGACCCACATCATCAACACCTCCATCACGTCTGCCACTTTCCCAAATTAGTGGAAACTTGCAGAAATCAACGCTCTCCTCAAGAAGCCCAAAGCTGACCCGAATCAGCTGACCTATCTCCCTGCATCCCTATCCAGCCAAAGTGATTGAGAAGGTCATCAACAAGCAACTCACAACCCACCTCGAACTGCACCATTTTCTAGATGACACTCAATCAGGTGTCAGAAAGAACCACATCACCCAAAACAGCAATCATAGCGGCCACTGATGATGATCAAATCATCCTGGACCTAGGAGAAACAGCAGCGCTCATCTTGCCCTACCTCGCTGCGGCCTTCATCACTGTCTCCCATAACACTCTCATCAGAAGACTCCATGACATTGGCATACAAAGATCTGCTCTCAAATGTATCTGTTCCTTCCTCACAGTGACAAATCCACACTGTGAAGCAGCCACCCTTCACATCAGAGGCCAAGGAATTGAGATGTGGTGTTCCACAAGGACCGTCCCTCAGCCCAATCCTTTTTGACATATGCATGACACCACTCGCCAACATCATTTGATTACAAGACATCACCATCATCTCCTACTTCGATGACACCCAACTCATCCTCTCCCTGACTAGCAAAACACGCCTGAACCAACTTCACCAACTGCATGACCATGGCAGCAGACTGAATGCAAATCAACTGCCTGCAGCTCAACTCTGGCAAGATGAAAGTACTGGTCTTCTGCAACAAGATCTCCCCAGGGAACTCCACCTTGTAGCCTTGGAGTTAGGACCAACACCCAAAGACCAAGGAAGAAATCTAGGGATCACCCTAGATGACAAGCTTGACATGACAGCTCCAGTCAACACACTGTCCACCACCTGCTTCCACATCCTATGCATGCTGTGAAAAATCTTCAAATGGTTTGCATTCGTCACCCCGAGTGAGACAGGTATGCCCAGACTTGGGTCTCATGCTCTCCCTGCCACTGGAGTCAAGCTATCCTGGCTGATGAGGGCTGGAAGCCCGAAACCGGCCCTAGGAGGCTTGTTTCCAGTCCAGGGAGGACCTGGCCTGGCAGTTTGGGTTGGACTGTTCCCAATGGGCGCAGGGTCACGACTGGTTTGCATATGGCTGGGTCCAAACTGGAATGGCATAATGAGCAAAAAAACAATAGATTTAGGCCCAGATCTCTGTACTTGGGTGAATGTATGACATAGTTCTGCATTCTGTCCATCAACTGTTCTCTTTGCATTTGTCACTCGAGTGGGACGGGTATGCCCAGATGTGGGTCCCGTGCTCTCCATGTTACTGAAGTCAAGCTATCCTGACTGATGAGGGCTAAAACCCCTTAACCGGTCCTAGGATTCTTGTTTCCAGTCCAGGGAGGACCTGGCCTGGCAGTTTGGGCTGGACTGTTCCCATTGGGCGCAGGGTCAAGACTGATTTGCATATGGCTGGGTCCAAACTGGAATGGCATGGTGAGCAAAAAAACGATGGATATAGGCCCAGATCTCTGTACTGGGGTGAATGTATGACATTGTTCTGCATTCTGTCCATCAACTGTTCTTTTTGCATTTGTCTTAAAACACCAGACAGACCTTCATGCAACCACTCATCACCAGCGGGCTGGAATACGACAACGCTCTGAACAATGGAATCTCTAAACAAGTTCTACACAGACTCCAGACCATCCAGAACACCGCGGCAAGTCTCATACTCGGTCTTCAATGCCGCAGCCACTTCACATCGCACCTCTGGAAGCTTCACTGGCTCCCCAATCATAAGCGCAGCCAATTCACACTTCTCACACACACATACAAAGCCCTACACAATACAGGATCAGAATTCCTGAACAACTCTATACACTTTCACCAACTCACCATACACCTACACTCTGCCTCACTCTCACTCTCACTCGCACACATTCCACATATCTGCAAAAGCAGAACTGGAGGTCACTCATTTTTCTACATCACACCTAAGACATGAAATGACCTCTCTCAACACATCAGAGCCTCTTTCTCACTTCTTGAGTTGCCGAAGAAGCTGAAGACCTGCCTCTTCATATAAGCACCTAGGGGAACACAAGCCTACATATCTGCCCAAGCGCCTAGATACCCTCTCGGGTGATTAGTGCACTACTTAAATCAATATAACATAACAGATGGGTGAGTGAACTGTAAATGCATCCATATACTTTTAGTTATAAGCCAGACCAATTTGTTTTCCCTGTGATTGTTTTTCATGTCTGTCACTTAAAAAAGACTGATATTATTTATGTCAGAAGGATGCAAGTCTAAATCATCCTCTACCATAATGTAAGAGGTGGTCTGCTAGTTATACACAGATCTCTGCAACAGCAAAGGTAACTCAATGAGCAACTGTCTTACTGTAGATGAAAGAGTTTGTTTGTCTGCCTTGTGAATTTTCTCTGCCCTCAGCATCCAGTCAAGTCTTCTACCCCATCTTTCTCCCCCATCTGTGGCGCACTACCTGCAGCAATTTTTACCTTTAAAGTTATGTTCACATTTTTGTAACAAATCTTCACAAAGCATCTTCAAATTTCACTAGCAGACTGAATTTTCAGGAACTGTTTTCTGTTTTTCGTGAATTTCAAAAGGATATCCAAGCAATCGGAAAATGTATGTTAACTCATTTGCTTAATTGATACTGCAAAGACACAATGTTTGGCTACCTATGCAGTGATAAACCATTCCTCGCTATATTTGTGGCTCAAGTCCACTCAAGCAAAAGTTTGTCCTGGTGATTTCAAGTTCTTTTGTGGTCTCTTGCCCTTCAACTTCTCCTGAAAAATGTAACTATACATGGTCTTGGCAGGAATCTTTTGAATATAGGGGTGTCTTTGCAGTGCCACGTGATTATTATTTTTTTTGTTACCTCCCAGTTGGGCCACACAGGTGAGTACAATTAGTATTGCATTGGTGACCATGAACCAGGAGGTGTGAAACGCAAAAGGCACGACAAATTAAGCTGTGTGACTATGCCAGGTTTTGCTAATAAATTAAGATCTGCTGCAGAGTGTGTCTTAATGCTTCGGGCATTTTTTGTTGAAAATAAGTGACATTGCCATCCTGCCGTGAAGACAGCACTATACCATTAATATGTGAGTAGCCGCAGGGGCATGGAACCTTCCGAGCCTCTTTGTCGGAGCAGCAGATGGGCAGGAAATAATTTTGGACTGGCAGTGACATGCAGAGGCCCACTGGAGGGCTAAGAACAATAAATGCACTTTGGGAGAAACTGCAAGGCTTCAAAATAAAGGAGAAATACGTCAAGTCTCACTATGCAATACTAATTGTACTCACCTGTGAGGCCCCACTGGGAGGTAACAAAAAGAAGCTAATCACGTGGCACTGCAAAGTTGAATCCCAGCTTGTGACCAAGGACCAGGAGGTCTGAAACGTGTAAGGCATGCCAAATTAAGCTGTGTGACTATGCTGGTTTTCCCAATAAATTAGGATCTGCTGCAGAGTGCGTCTTAATGCTTTGGGCATCTTTGGTTGAAAAAAAAGAAGAGAAAAAATAATATATACGTATACACATATATATATATATATATATATTACCTACTGGCGGTCGCCAGTAGGTATATATAGTTAGGATTTTTTCTCTATGGGATTTTTGAAAATTCTATGTCTAATAACTTTGGCGTTTGTGGACCGAATTGGCTGAAATTTTCAGGAAAATGGAACATTTTGTTTCTGAGCAGCCCCTGAAAATTTGGGGGGGGTTCGTCAAGGGGGGGCCGAGAAAAAAGGGGGGTCCCAAAACGCGTTTTTCCCATGTTAATTTCCATAGGGCGGTTGGACTCACTTTTAGCTCGAACGGCTGAATGGATTTGCACGAAACTTGGCAAAATTGTAGGGACTGGTAGCCCAATGTGCCTTTGCTAGGTCTCAATATATGTGCTCCAGTGGATTTTGAGAAATTAACGTTCAAAAAAAGATATATATCTGTGACAGCGTCCCGGGTAGCGCTCCGTTTCGCGTACTTTTCGCGTTACAGAGCTTTGCGAAGCGAAGCTGATTGGCTCTCCGGTGTCTGTAAACATTCCAAACAGTACTGAGCGGCCGCCATCTTGTCTCTCGGTAGGATCGAGAGACAAGAGGAGGCCAAAGCGAAGGGGCAAATGACCATAAGGGGGCATAGTAGATCCTCCCTGACCCCATAGGTTTGATGTGGAGGCTTTAAAAGGGCTCCGCGGGGCAAAAAAAAAAAAAAAATCGTTTTTTTTGGTGGGGTGCGCCCGGTTAGCATAACGGGAAGTGGACTGGGGAGCGTACTACAAGGAAACAAGAATGATTGACTTTTAACTTATTGTATGTTTATAGACTTTTTTTTACTTTTTTTTCTGCTGAGTGACGTCTCGGCCTATCTCCACGGGATGCAGTCCCTACCATCTCGGCGTTTAAGCCCAGGGGGACCGGTAGTGTGGGAGAGATAACGTCTGTTAACGTTCGATTCGAAGGAAATCAGGAAGTGTTGAAAAGCATTGTCTGCGCCATCTTGCCTTTTTTCAAATGCCACACTTTTGTCGTGCACGGCAGCCATTTTAGATGCCTTGACCAGACCCACTCTCTGCACGCTGTCGATCCTTAGCATGGCTCCCCACCCTCGCAAGCATCTCCCCCAGGCACTGGTCACCCCCGCTCTCTGTCTTATGCATGGGCAATAAACCTCCCCCCATCTGCGCTGCTCTTCCCTGAGAATCACACTCTGTGCCCGCCTGACACCTCCCTTTCGCCCTATTCACTACCGCACCCTCTGACACTCCTCTTCCTCTGTGTCCGATTGTCCAGGCCGGTCCCAGGCTATCAGGTAGCCCTGCAGATGTACTTTATGGCCCCAGCTGTAAAGAATCACCCCTCTTCAAAGGAGTTACAGTAGATCAAGGCCCCCACCCGATGAGATCCGTCACACCACACGCGTTCCTACTATCTGAAAACCATCCTGTATTGTGATTGGGGAGGGGACCGAGCCTGAAGCGGAAGATTCCAGGGATGCCTCTTTGTACATCAAAGTTTTTACAATTATGTGTCACATTAAAAATATATAGCACTCCAACAAAGTAGTAGGATTATAAAACTTTAATAACTTATAAATATAAACAACGCAACAAAAACAATAAAACATTTAAACATTTTTAGGAAAAAAGAAGGAACAATGGTCAGTAGCGGTCGTTTGTGCGAATAGTCCAAAGGCAGCACAACGTCCTGAGTTCTGGACGGCACCCAGGTGATGTTGCCTGGGTGCCGCACTGGTTTTGGGTATCCTACAATGCTGCTCCGAATAACGGCGTGGGGCGTCCCGTGGGGTGGCTCGTCAGTAGCGGTCTGTTGTGCGAATAGTCCCAAGGCAGCAGAACGCGCTGAGATGTGGATGGCACCCAGGTGATGTCAAGTAAGTTGCCGCACTGGTTTTGGTATCCCACAATGCTGCTCCGAATAACGGCGTGGGGCGCCCCGGGGGGGGGGAGGGGTGAGGCGGCGTGAACGGGCCTCCCCAGGTGGAGGCTCGTCTGCTGTAGTGGGGCGCCCCTTTACCGTTTCAGTTGCCATTCCGCCCGCTTTTGGTACACTGTGTCAAAATCCGCCATTCAGCTGAGTTGCGCCCACTCTTGCGGTGCAGCGATAGGCGGCTGCCACAGGACTCTCAAAATGGCGGCAGGCTCTTTCCTTTTTGGGCCTGGTCCACTGAAATGGCCCTGGGACACCTTGGAAATCGGACGCTTGTCTGCTAGGTCTTGGACCCCATTCTCGAAAGCGTCCCCTCAGCCTTGAGGATTCTACAAAAGTCTTGGGGGCCCCCGACTCCTGCAGGCTTCCGGTGGGGAGCGGCTGCCATGATTGCTCGCGGAATGACCACGACGGAGCCACGAGATGGTGGTGCTCTCATGCTGACGCCAGCTTCAGTCTGAAACATCCAGAAACAAGGTGGGGCTTTCATCGTTTGGGAAAAAAAAAACGTTTTCATCCAATGAAAAGTGTTATTTTTAGGTCATATGATCAAGCCTTCCATCATTAGGAAACCAAAAGTAAAATGAACCAATGAAAAGTTTTATAAACAAGTCACATGACCTGTTATGCGGCATAGGGTATACAAAGCGTAGAAAATCCGTTGGCACGTGAGGCGGCGTCAGTAGCGGACCGATGTGCGAATAGGCCGAAGGCAGCACAACGCGCCAAGATCCGGATGGCACCGAGGTGGTGTCTAGCAAGTTGCCGCACTAGTGTGGCCATCCTACAATGCTGAAAGTCGGCGTGGGGCGCCCCGTTGGCCTGTGAGTTCGCGTCAGTAGCGGACCGATGTGCGAATAGGCCGAAGGCAGCACAACGCGCCAAGATCCGGATGGCACCGAGGTGGTGTCTAGCAAGTTGCCGCACTGGTGTGGCCATCCTACAATGCTGAAAGTCGGCGTGGGGCGCCCCGTTGGCCTGTGAGTTCGCGTCAGTAGCGGACCGATGTGCGAATAGGCCGAAGGCAGCACAACGCGCCAAGATCCGGATGGCACCGAGGTGGTGTCTAGCAAGTTGCCGCACTGGTGTGGCCATCCTACAATGCTGAAAGTCGGCGTGGGGCGCCCCGTTGGCCTGTGAGTTCGCGTCAGTAGCGGACCGATGTGCGAATAGGCCGAAGGCAGCACAACGCGCCAAGATCCGGATGGCACCGAGGTGGTGTCTAGCAAGTTGCCGCACTGGTGTGGCCATCCTACAATGCTGAAAGTCGGCGTGGGGCGCCCCGTTGGCCTGTGAGATGGCGTCAGTAGCGGACCGATGTGCGAATAGGCCGAAGGCAGCACAACGCGCCAAGATCCGGATGGCACCGAGGTGGTGTCTAGCAAGTTGCCGCACTGGTGTGGCCATCCTACAATGCTGAAAGTCGGCGTGGGGCGCCCCGTTGGCCTGTGAGATGGCGTCAGTAGCGGACCGATGTGCGAATAGGGCCAAAGGCAGCGCAACGCGCCAAGATCCGGATGGCAACGAGGTGGTGTCTAGCAAGTTGCCGCACTGGTGTGGCCATCCTACAATGCTGCGCCGAAAGTCGGCGTGGGGCGCTCCGTTGGCCTGTGAGTTCGCGTCAGTCAGTGGGGGTTGTTTGAGGATCTGACTGCATTGGAAAGCAATGTGATGCTGTGCGTCGCCCCCAAGATGAAGGTTCCTCGGCTGCAGTGGGGCGCCCCTTGGTGTTTCACTCGCTATGCAGCTGAGTTGCGTGCGCACTTGCGGCGAATAGGCCGAAGGCAGCACAACAATATTTTCTGAATAGAAGACACCACAAGGCGCTGAGATTCGGTTGGCACCGAGGTGGTGTCTAGCAAGTTGCCGCACTGGTGTGGCCATCCTACAATCCTGCTCCGAATAACGGCGTGGGGTGCCCGAAGGGGGGGGGAGGCGGCGTGAACGGGCCTTCCCAGGTGGAGGCTCGTCTGCTGTAGTGGGGCGCCCCTTTACCGTTTCAGTTGCCATTCAGTTGAGTTTCGGCCGCTCTTGATGCTACAGCGACAGGCGGCTGCAACAGGACTCTCAAAATGGCGGCCTGTTCTTTGGATTTGGGTCTGGTCCACTAAAATGGCCCTGGGACACCTTAGAACTCGGACGCTCGAATTTTTTTTCCTTTCCTCTACATGCAAAAAAGGTAAATGCCCGGTACGTTACCTGCCTCATCTGCCACGATATACTCTCCAGAGGAACCGAAAAAAAATATAGTTATGGTAACTATACCATGCATCGTCATATGGAGAGGTGGCACCGATTAATTATAGTGCTGCACAAAAGAGAGATTTGGAGGAGAACCCCCGACCTGCCAGTACATTCACCAAAGAAGTGGCACTGACAGCATCAGAGGCAAGGGAAACGGTCCCAAATATTTAGAAGAACTTTGGAAAGATTAAAATGACATGTTTAGATTGTGGCAAATTAATTTCATGTGGACAGATGAGTGTTACTCTAATAAATACAGCATATGAACATCATCATAGTCGATGGTTGGTAGAGACATTTTGACTATATCCTGGACCTGCCCGTCCTCGCCCAAAATGGCGCCGGAATAAATGGGACTCGTAACTCCTTGTTGTGTACTGGTTGCTGAACCTTGAAATCACGAGATACGTATGCAGTTTTGAAGCACATGGCGGGCGGGGACGAGAATTGATTGAATATTTCGACATCCCTATTGATATTAAGTTCTGATGTGTTATTGATTACTGTACTATTGAAAGTTCGAATTAACGTCACCCATGGTACTTGCCCGCAAATGTATATCTAGATAATTTTATTGTAACTGGCTCTGTCGTATTTTAATTATAAAATGTACGTCCACCGATTCCGCAACTGTTAGACACCTTAGTTCTTGCAACCTAATGGCCCGCCCGTTACGTTCCTCTACAGTGTAAATGTCTACTCATCATATATGATTACAGTTTGCTCCGTGGCCGGCCCACGTGGTTATAGGCCCGTATTTGTATACTGATATTTTCACAATAAAGGTTTTTAAAAGAAAACATGGTAGTAGTATTTACATTGGTAAAGTTTTTAATAATAGTCACTGTTTTAGAATCAGTAAAAGGCAAGTGAAATAAAGCAGTCCAATTACATGAAGGGTAAAAGGTATAATACGCAGGAACGCAGTAAAGATAAATGGTCAAGGGCTGTTGTGTTTCTACTTCTGCAACATAAAGTGATCGATAAGAATCTGATATTCAGGCGTATCGGCGACTAAGACAGCAGGCCGAGTTTCTTTTGCTCAACGGCTCCGTCATGGGACGAAGAAACGCCCTTTTTCTCGAAAAAGGAATATATTTTACTTGCAGGACAGTTGTAAATTTTCCGGGAAAGTACATTAGCCTGGAACATTATAACATATGTTTAAGAAAAAATAATGTTCGAAAGTAATAAAAAGCTTAATTTTTAGGTCATATGACCAAGCCTTTCATCATTAGAATAAGAAAAGTAAAATGAACCAATGAAAAGTTTTATTAACAAGTCACATGACCTGTTATGCTTACGTTACGCGCTGCGCGCCGCGCCCCAGATCGCTTCCGGGAAGCTGCGCTTCGCGCACCGGAGCACTTCCGGATGCGCTAACGCGGCGCGTCATATGACGCATTACGCGACAACGCAGGTCCAGAATATAGTCAAAATGTCTCCACCAACCAGCGGTCGGAACACAACCCCTTTCAGCAGGCTAAATAGTTCTGTTAAATGACAACAGAAGGGACGGGCAACAAGAACCATCAGTCAAAGAGGGGAGGGCAAGTTCTTCTCTACCGGGTCACGTTGGGGCGCTACCGGAACTGATCGAATTGGTAGTCTACAGTGTTTCTGGATGTTTCAGACTGAAGCTGGCGTTAGCATGAGAGCACCACCATTTCGTAGCTCCGTCGTGGCCATTCCACGAGCAATCATGCTAGCCGCTCCCCACCAGAAGCCTGCGGGAGTCGGGGGCCCCCAAGACTTTTGTAGAATCTTCAAGGCTGAGGGGACGCTTTCGAGAATGGAGCCCAAGCTCTAGCAGACAAGCGTCCGAGTTCCAAGGTGTTGCAGGCCCATTTTAGTGGACCACGCCCAAATCTGAAGAGCCGGCCGCCATTTTGAGAGTCCTGTGGCAGCCGCCTATCGCTGCACCGCAAGAGCGGGAGCAACTCAAGTACATGGTGAGCGAGACGCTGTAGTCAAAAGAGCAGGCGGTAAACAGCTGAATAGCGGAAGAGGCACAGTGTAGCAAAAGCGGGCGGAATGGCAACTGAAACGGTAAAGGGGCGCCCCACTACAGCGTGTCTTTAGGTGAAACGGATTGTGGGACAAGGTCAAGAATGGAAGAGTCACCAAAAGGCAAAAAGTTCCGCTTGACCCCGGGAGCCGGCCACCTATGTCGGGGGCGATCTCAGGCCACACCAGGGCAACACGACTTGCGGAGGGGGCCGGAGCCAAGCGCCCCCTCCGAGTCCGCGCCATGACACCGTCCCTCGGGGGCCTCCGTCAAGCGGTTCAGGGTGGCACCGCATCACATTGTTTTCAAATGCAGTCACGTCCTCAAACAGCCCCCACTTACATTGAGAATAGTGAAGCTGTAGCAAGTGCAAATAGGCTTCAGACAGTGTTACAAGCACTCCTCAAAACTTTGAATTATCAGAGTGCATGAGTTTCATGCTCGATCGATTGAGCTAGCCGGATCGGGCAACAAAAAGTATAAAATAGTTATGTAAATAGTTATTTAATAAAATGTTTTACCCTGTTACTTTGCTGGTGTGTTGTATATATTTGTATTATTTGCATAGAGTTTATCGTTATTTTGGGCGGGGTGGGTGGCGGAGCCGAGCTGTCTTGCAGCCATCATGGTGTGGAGCTCAGTTCATCTCACTAGTTTCGTATTTCTCATGAGGGGTTGTTCCTAATGTTTCTATTTTAGCGAGGTCAAAAAGAGATCCCATTAGTGGCCTACTGATTTTTCTTGATTCCTTTTGTTTTTTTACACAATTTTTCACTATCTGCAAAGACTAAACAGAGTATTGCGACTCTGTGCTTGTTTGTAAATAGAGAATGAACCAAAGAGAACCAATTCTAAAACAGTAAATGCTTGGATAACAATCAATCAAATGGAGAGAGAAGCAGGCACGACGGATTACAACGGGGGCAAAGGCCTGCGTTAACTACCCTTCACTATCTGCAAAGAGAGAGTACTCCTAATAGAAATGAGGGGGAGGGGGGGCAGCATTCAAAGCAGATCAGTGTGCATAAACACGAAAATGTTTTTACTTACCACGCACTTGACATTCGACAGCTTATGATATTTGCTATTAAAAAACCATTGAAATTCACTGAAAAAACCATAGGTTAGAGACCATATATAGTTAGGAATTAGCATTTAAAAAACCTTGAAAATTCACTGAAAAAACCATAGGTTATAGACCATATATAGTTAGGGATCAGCATTTAAAAAACCTTATTTTACTCACACAAAACCATTGAAATTCCATATATAGTTAGTTGCACTAACTATATATCGCGCACCCGCAATCCACTGCTGATGATGTCACATATTACATCATTCATGACATGGTCAGTGACATCACTGATGACATCACTGATGACATCTCAAATGACAGCACTGATGACATCACTGATGCCATCTCAAATGACATCACTGATAACATCTCAAATGACATCACTGATGACATCTCAAATGACATCACTGATGACATCACTGATGACATCTCATTTGACATCAATGACCACATCACTGATGATATCATTCATGTCACAATACAATGCATCTCCTCACACTTTAATATAACCTCTGTTACACCCAGTGTTAAATACAGAGTATAATTTTTGAAACCATTGACACACCAATACTAGTTACTACATACGCACTCAGTGATTCCTATGTTTACACACACATTCACTCATTTACTCATACAATCATTCATACATACAATCACTCATCTTTACAACACTATCATATGCACTCATACACCTATACAGACTCTCACACTCTGTCACTCATCCATGGAGTTACTCACACACCTAGTCAGTCCTGTAAAGAATCAATCACACTTCCATATTCTAATCTATACAGTTAAACATAGAGCACCTTACATTTTGAAACATATACTAACACATACTTACTCTCTTATACAATCATTGATACAAGTGCACATTGATCTGCACAGAGTCACACACCTCCCAGCCAGCCACACACACACTCAGTCTCCCATACAAATACTTGGGCAATCAATCAATAACCCATATAGTTACTCATATAGCTACTGATCAACACATGCAGCAGTTTACAGAACAACAGACATAATGATGCACAAATTAAGACAGTTTAGTCACTAACCCATGCACTCAGTGAGACACATTTAATCACTCACTCATACAGTCAGTCACGCACCTACTAAATCCTTCATCCAGACACTTCTACATCTACTCATTCTTCAATATGTAAAACATATTTAAACTTTACAGAAACACACAGTCACTGGATGATGTCATCAGTGATGTCATTTGAGATGTCATCAGTGATGTCATCAGTGATGTCACTGACCATGTCATGAATGATGTAATATGTGACATCATCAGCAGTGGATTGCGGGTGCGCGATATATAGTTAGTGCAACTAACTATATATGGAATTTCAATGGTTTTGTGTGAGTAAAATAAGGTTTTTTAAATGCTAATCCCTAACTATATATGGTCTATAACCTATGGTTTTTTCAGTGAATATATATATATATATATATATATATATATATATATATATATATACATATATATATGGAGAACATCCTTTATGACGCAACTATTACCCCGCACTACCATTACAACGCGGGGATTACAACGAAAGTCGTTACAACGACTTTCGCTGGAGGGCGCTGTTGGATAGGGAATAGTTTAATTTTCTATCCAACACCTTCCCTACTATCCACGGGGACTGGAGTTGGAATAGAAAATTAAACTATTCCATTATCCAGCACCCCCCAACGCAAGTTGTTGTAACGACTTGTGTTGTAATCCCCGCGTTGTAATGGCATGCGGGGTAAAAGCATGCGTTTTACTGACATACAACCATATATATATATATATTATATATATATTTAGTCCTCGATATTCTGGTCACAATATTTTGACCACTCATATTCCTTCTGCAAAAATCCGGACCCAAATCAGAGCAAGACAGAGAGAAGCCTTGACATACCCTACAAGTATAGAGGGAATGAAGGGCAGACACAGAGACCTAGATTGAACCCTAAAGCGTGATTGAAAGATGCTGGCATAGAAGGTGTGGTCGGAAAATTGTGATCCCCAGACTATATCCTCTCCCCCTTCTGCACTGAGTAGTGCAGGAAAATAGTTTGAATTATTGTTACAATAGAACATACATACTTTAATAGGACCCGGACCCTCCAGGTTGTCCCTGCCCCAGCCCCATAAACCCCACAAATCAATGATTTGCCATCAGGCATTGTGGGTGAAAAGAGGCCATGTTTATTACACATAGTCATTACCAATAAACAATGCAATACACATCTTAGCATATTCAAAATCCAATATGAAAGTGACATTTAAAAACACCTTTAAAAATAATATTTACAAGCAAGTTCTTCTTCGCATCAGGATCAAACCTAAGAAATTACCTAATCTAATTTTTATACAGAAGACATGTTAATTATCCTTCCAGCACCAAGGGCCTTCTAGCTCCCCTTAACGATGTAAGTCAATCTGTGAGGCCTCCTTACCCCCACAAGGGTGACCAGGACCAACCGGTCTTATGTGTTTCACCACAGCGGACAGTGACTGTATAAAAACGACATCAAATATTTAGAAGAAGAGGAAAGATAGAACAAAGAGGAAGGAATTCCATTCAAGGGTGTTAGAAATTTTCAGAACGATAATGAGATATTGAATGAAACCTTATTTAGATATTTAGTTAATAGTAACCAAAAAACATCTCTATTTACATTTGTATCACATTGAGAGGCATAAGCCACATCCAACCTATGATATTGACAAACAATATTCCACCATGGCGTAATTAAAAGTTTGGTCAAACATTTCCAATTGATTGTGATTTGTTGAAATGCTAAAGCCAACAAAAGATCAAACAAACCTCGCTCATGAAAAGACAAAGGAATGGATTCTGATAAACTACACATAAAAAGAAGAGTATTGGGCATGGGTGTCTGAATCTGAAAAATACTAGATAAACAAGCCCAGATTTGTGTCCAAAAAGAAATAACCAGGGGGCATGAAAATAAATGTTGTGAGAGATCTGCAGATGGAAAGTCACAGGACCAACATTTCTTATCATCGGTGTGTTTGAAATTAGCTATAGAAGGGAAGTGAGATAAAGTCTGTGATATAGAAAAAACATAGATTCAGTGGTAGAGGCGGATCTTGAGATTTTAAGCGACCGAGCCCAGATCTTATTCCATATATCAGTGCTCCAGGTAAAGTCTAAGTCCGAATCCCAAGCAAGTTCTACTTTAATTTTGTCTCGCTCCGGATTCATGAAATAAAATAATTTATAGATTAGGGAAGCTTTCAGAGTTGATGCTAATATTTTAAGAAGTGAGTCCTGAGTGATAGGAGTTTCATCTGAAGGAAGGGAATAAAAAATGCTTAGGAGTAGCTCCATTAGTATGGAAAATGGATGCAAAAAGGAACAAGGGCATTTAAATATAGCTTGAAAGTCTGGAAAAGAGGAAGGAGAAGTACCATCAAATAAATCTGTAACCCAGGGAATTCCCTTTACTCTCCATGAAGCCCAGTATAGAGGTCTATTATTAATAGTTATAAGATGATTATGTCACAAAGGAGAATGTAAAAAATTATTTCTAGTTATTATTTTCGGCTGAAGATGCGAATGTGTTTGAATAATGGAAGGGATGTGAGGATATTTTTGGCAGTGAAGGAGAGAATTTTCTTGGTCGAGAAAGGAGTAAACAAACAGCGTTCAATAGTGACCCAAAGAGGAGTGAAGGGAGAGGATTCCGTGAGAAGCCAATGAGAAGCTTGTTTTAAACTGAAAGCTTTATGATTTAAACAAAATTATGGAAAGTTTACCCCACCCACAAGCCTCGGTTTTCTAAGATGAAATAAGGATATTCTGGTTTTCCATAGAAATTTGGAAAGAAGAGAATCAATCTTTTTTAAAAAGGTAAAGGGGATGCGTAAAGGAATCAGTGAATAGTAATATAATAAAATACGAGTAATCATCATCTTAATGGAGTCCAACCGACCCCACCAAAAGAGAAAGAGGGGATTCCAGGATGAGAGAAGTTTGGAGATACGATCTAGAGCTATATTCATGTTTAATGTAACCGAATCTGTAATAGAGTTAGAAAACCAAATACCAAGATATTTGATCTTAGAATTATTCTAATAGAAGCCAGTAGATTCAAATTGTTGTGTGAGACAAAATGTTGTGATTGGTAGAACTTCAGTTTTATCAGAGGTAATCTTATAACCTGAAACCTCTGAGAATCCAGAGATTTCTTGTAATAATGAAGGAATAGAAGAGCCTGGATTAGAAATGAAAAGTAAAATATCATCAGCGTAAGCAGATAATTGCATGTGAATATTTCCATATGGAAACCCAAAAATAGAAGAATTTTGACGAATACGGGAAAGGAAAGGTTCAAGAGAAAGAATAAACAAAAGGGGGGATAGTGGACAGCCCTGTCTAACACCTCGATGAAGTGAAAAACCTGCGAGATTTGACCGTTGACAATGGTAGAAGCAGATGGAGTAGAGTAAAGGAGAGAAATAAGAGATATGAATTTAGCGCCAAAATCATGCCATCGTAGAGATTTTAATAAAAAGGACCAATCCACCCTATCAAAGGCTTTTTCCACGTCAATGGAAATCGCTGCCCGGGGAAAAGATAAAGAAGGGGCCTTGTTTAGAACATTAAAGAATAGACGAGAATTATCAGAGGTTAGTCCACCTTTAACAAATCCACATTGTTCAGGGCCTATTAAATGAGAGAGGAAGGATTCCAAGCGCATTGCCAAAAGTTTTGCAAAAATCTTATAATCAACATTTATCAATGAGATGGAACTGTAATTTTTACAACATTTGGGATCATTGCTTTCCTTATGAATAAGACAGATAGAGGCTTCAAAAAAGGTACCACTAGCTTCACCTGTAGAACAGAAATGTTGGAAAAGATTAAAAAGTTTTGGTAATAACAAATTGGAAAAGTGATGATAAAATTCTACAGAAAAAACGTCAGGGCCTGGGGATTTATTTTTCTTTAAAGAATTCAAGGAGGAGGAGACTTCCTGCATTGTGAGATCTTTATCTAGAGAAGCGAAATCTAGATCAGAAGAGGAAGGAGAAGGAATAGAAGTAAGATATTCATTAATAAGTGAATCAGTGGGAGGTGTGATTCAGGGGTGTATAAAATGCTATTAAATTTTGTAAATTCGGCTGATATATCTTTATCTTTGAAGAGAAGTGTGCCATTGGTAGATTGAATGGATTCAATGAATGTTTTCCCTTTTCTGGATTTTAAATAATTAGCAAGAAGGGAGCCCACTTTATTACGGCCACCATAGTATATAGCGCTACTGTGGGGCATAGTGAAGGAAGTGTTATCCGTAGAAATGTTATTAAATTCCATCTTAGCTCTGATAAGTTGTTGCAAAGTAGCGTCCGATGAAGAGGTATTGAATTGTTGTTCTAAATGTTTGATGGAAGATAAAAGTGATTAATGTTTATTGGAGGATAGTTTCTTTTCTTGGAAACAAAATCTATAATAAACCTGCGAGCGGTGGCCTTGAAGCTATCCCATATCACAACAGGAGACATAGAAGTATCTTCTTTAATAGAGAAGAATTCTTCAACTAAAGAGGTAAAAGAAGAGGAAAAGGTTGGGTCCTGTAAAAGAAAGTTATTAAACCTCCACCTAGACATTTTAAAATGAAGAGGAAGTAAGTCAAAGTCAGCGATCACCGGAGCATGATCTGAAATCAAAATGGGCTCAATCGAAGAGGAAACAAGGTTTTGGGCTAAAGATTTAGAAAAAAAGATTTACTCAATCCGGGATAAGGAACCATGGGGAGGGGAGAAAAATAAAATTCTGATTGGTTTGGGTTGCAAAGCCTCTAGGCATCGACTAGTTGAGTCTGAGTTATAGTGTTAAGAAATTGTGAGTTTTGTGAGTTTGTGAGTTTTGTGAGGAACAAAACATACCTGGGATTTGCGATCAATAAAAGGGTCTAAAACTTGATTGCAATCACCTCCAAGTATGAAAAACTCATCTTTATGTTGAGAAAACTTATCTGACAGTAGGCCAAAAAGAGGAATCTGGTTGAGTTGGAACATAGAGATTAAAAACAGTGAGAGGAATGTTGCTGATTAATAGTTTGACGATAATCCATCTACCATCAGAATCAATATCTTGTGTAACAACAGTACATTTCACTTTTTTATGGCATAAAATAACAACCCCATTCTTCTTTGTACTAGTAGGGGAGATCAATACTGATCCAACCCAATTATGGTTAAGTTTGAGAGCTTCAGTCTTGGATAAATGGGTTTCCTGTAAACAGACTAAAATCATGTTTATAGGAGGCTAGATGTGAAAAAATGCTCTGCCTCTTTGTAGGATTGTTAAAACCTCTTAAATTCAATGTAATAACTCTGAATAAAAAAAGAGTAACGTTAGATAAACAGTGTATTATTAAGAAATAATGGAAATGAATAGGAAATAAAAAATGAACATTTGAAACATTGAGAAGAATATATATAAAGTGTAAGGTAATATGAGAAAAAAGTGAGATGAGAGAATTGGAAAATAGAAGAGAGTTAAGAAAATAGAGGAATCTTTCAGGAACTGTAGAAGAGGAGACAAAAAGTAGCAGGGAAGAGGAAGACATGATATAAAGTAGGAAGAGTCAGGTAAAAAAAGGAAAGGAAAAGAGTGAGTGTATCAGTAAGAAGGAAGAAGTAAGGAAAAGAGGGAAAAGGAAGGAGAAAGGAAAAACAAGCAAAGACAGTACATATCCAAAAAGGATATATAAAGAAGTCAATGAAAGATTGAAATAATACAATAGGAGATATGCAACTAATTAAGCAAATGACAAGAAATAAAAAAAACATGAACCACATATGCTAGTTTAAATGAGCAACCTTGGAAGAAATGAAATACAAATGGAACATTACTGCAAAAAATCAATACATCAAGTAAAACAGAAAAGTGAACGATTAGAAGGTTGAGCAGTGTCCATGGCTCTTGAAGTATGGAAATGGATACATTTCCGAAGTTCCACATGGTCTTGAAAAAGACCAAGTCTGGTTCTGGTAAGTCACCTCAAAAATGCAGGGATGAAAGAGACCATATCGAGCACCAAGAAATCGCATGGGGGCTCGAAGATTAAGGAGCTCCTCTCTTCTTGCTGCTGTTGCATTTGATACATCTTGAGAGATATATACCCTCTGGCCGAGCCAAGAGATTTGTCGTTTGGTTCTGACTGCAGAGAAGACTGAAAGTAAGTCAGTAAATTTCCAAAAAAGGATAAGGACTCCCCTTGGCTTGACCGGAGTCGCAGATTTTGAAGAATGTGGACCCAGTCTGTGAGCTCTCTGAATACTTAGATACGTAGAGGAAGACATTTCCAAGAGCTTCGGCAAGAAGGAGGCAAAGAAGGAGACAGGATCATCACCCTCGAGAGCTTCAGGAAGTCCATAAATACGTAGGTTATTCCTTCTATTTCTATTTTCCAAATCCTCTGTGTGTTGTTGTAGAACTCGTATCTCCCTTTCCAAAGAAGAAACTCTGTGAGTTATCTTGTGCCACTGAGAGCTGCTGCTCCACTGAGGAAACCCTACCCCACATTATAGACCATTTCTCCTCCAGAAGTTGCATTTTACTTTTGGTTTCTTCCACAAATGGGCATAAAGCTCGAATTTCCTCCAAAAACAATTCCTAGGAAATAGGAGTTAATGTCTTGTCAGGAGAGGGAGGATCATGCTTTAGACCTATAGAAGATGAGGAAGGTGGTGAGGTTTTGGTAGTAGTAGACTGTGATGAAGAATGTCGATTCGGAGTAACACCTGCCATTTTTCCTTCGGTATGAGATGAAGGTAGTGCTGAGGAAGAAGTTGGTGGTGATGGAGAGGAATGACTTTTAGGTACAAACATAAATTGTGGCTTACCCAATCTTCCCATATATAGAAATTACTCGGGCAGCGTAAAGAGTAATGATTAAATTATATAACAGCTGTTTTCAAACCTCACAAAAAGAGTAATGTAAAATAAACTCTTGAGTTGACTAAAAGATTCACAAAAGAAGATACTATTCTGTTATAAACCTGAATGATGACAGCAAGCGAAATTGAACTAAAGTTGCATTAATAGTAAAGCCAGCAGGAAGCAAGTGATGAAAGAAAGTCACATAACAAAAGTGGATGTACGTCATTACGACGCACACTTTTACAACACGTTCCATTACAACACGGTTGTAACAACGCAAATCGTTACAACGACTTGCGTTGGGGGGCGCAAATTAAAACATTTTAATTTACTATTCCAACACCAGTCCCCGTGGATAGTAGGGAAGGTGTTGGGATAGTAAATTAAATGATTTACTATCCTTGAGCGCCCCCCAGCGCAATTCGTTGTAACAACTTTCGTTGTTATGACCGCGTCGTAATGGAACGGCGTTGTAATGGTTGCGTCGTAAACGTTGCATACCAACAAAAGTTAGTAGTATCCAGTTAGGAGAGCCATACTGAGAGAGTATTCCTGTGGAAGGGAGGTTGACAACCAAAAAAAAAAAAAAAAGGAAGCACCTAATGTCTAAGGCACTGTTAAAAAAGCATCAATATAATTAACATAGTCAAAATTATGGCAGAAAGAATTGAAATCCAAAAACAGCACATGAAAAAATATCATAGAAATTCCATTGTGTGGAAATGTGGGTAGTTCTATCAGAATCGTGGATCAGCTTGCGTGTCATAATATTGGCCAGCAGAGTAGACAGATGAGCTGATGTTCTGAGGTAAATGAGATAATAATGAAAGGCTGGCTGTAAAAAGCAGAGCTCTTCAAAAAGACAAACAGCTTACTGTAATGATGAGCCTCTTCAATGAACAGGAATGCTGTTGTCTAAATAATGCATTCATTGAGAAGGGATATCCGCTTTTAATCCATGCGGGCTTTATAAAGGATTATTGCGCTGCATTCAAGATGGCGGGCGCACTGAGGAGAATATACCGATTGCTGAAAGGACGATAAGCATGACTCGCGTAGTTTTGAAAAAACCCTCACTAGGCTCACAGCATCTTCCGGTTCCCAAGTCGGTGGAGTCTGCTTGTGAAGGGTGAGAAATAACGCACTCGCTGCTCGTTGTATGTCCTTGTGTGGCAGAGTCACTAGCTCAGGTGGCCATCTTGTGCGGCGCAGAGACCACGCCCCCTCATTGATCATTTCTAACTAAGCATATCCTGCTCACACTGTTCCTATCTCTCTCCTCCTGTGGATAATTCTTTGACCAAATAAACCCTGCTCGTTCCCCCTTTGAATCTGTCCCTCCTATCCCTTTCACCCATTTTCCCAGTTCTACCCAATGTTCGGTGATCTGACAACTACATGTGAGATAATAATAGTGTTTTCTCTTCCAATGTTTATTCGCATTGTATTCGCATACTGCACTTTCTGTGTTTCGCATAGACTCTGCCTCAAAAAGTGTATATGCAAATTACTGCACTGTTAATTGAACACCTTTTTTAGTTAAAATCAATAAAACAGAACAGTTTTGATATATATTTAAATGAAGAGAGGATGTAGCCTTATGGCTAGAACGGTCGACGTTGAAGGGGAACCGGGTTCGAGTCTCAGCAATGACGCTCAACATCCTGTGATTCTGGGCAAATCACTTAATCTCCCCATGCCTAACAAAAATGAATGTGTCCTCAGGTAATGAAACTGGTGCCCTTGTAAAGCGCTCTGATACGCGATATCTTCGGTTCTATATAAAACTAATATATATATATATATATATATATATATATATATATATATATATATATATATATATATTACCTACTGGCGGTCGCCAGTAGGTATATATAGTTAGGATTTTTTCTCTATGGGTTTTTTGAAAATTCTATGTCTAATAACTTTGGCGTTTGTGGACGGAATTGGCTGAAATTTTCAGGAAAATGGCACATTTTGTTTCTGAGCAGCCCTTGAAAATTTGGGGGGGGTTCGTCAAGGGGGGGCCGAGAAAAAAGGGGGGTCCCAAAACGTGTTTTTAACATTGAGTTTTCCATAGGGCGGTTGGCCTCACTTTTAGCCCGAACGGCTGAATGGATTTGCACGAAACTTGGCAAAATTGTAGGGACTGGTAGCCCGATGTGCCTTTTGTAGGTCTCAATATATGTGCTCCAGTGGATTTTGAGAAATTAACGTTTAAAAAAAGATATATATCTGTAACAGCGGACCGGGCAGCGCTCTGGTTCGCGGACTTTTCGCGCAACGGAGCTTTGTGAAGCGAAGCTGATTGGTTCTCCGGCGTCTGTCAACATTCCAAACAGTCCGTAGCGGCCGCCATCTTGTCTCTCGGTAGGATCGAGAGACAAGAGGAGGTCAAAACAAAGGGGGAAATAACTATAAGGGGGCATAGTAGATCCTCGCTGACCCCCTAGGTTTGATGTGGAGGTTTTAAAAGGGCCCCGCGGGGCAAAAAAAAATAATAATAATAATAATCGAACGGCTGAATGGATTTGCACGAAACTTGGCAAAATTGTAGGGACTGGTAGCCCGATGTGCCTTTGCTAGGTCTCAATATATGTGCTCCAGTGGATTTTGAGAAATTAACGTTCAAAAAAAGATATATATCTGTAACAGCGCTCCGCTTCGCGTAACGGAGGTTTGCGAAGCTGATTGGTCATTCTGTCACTGGGCTATAGTTGGGCTACATCTGGCTGATATTTGGGCTACATTTGTTTTTTTGTGTGTCTGGCGGCCATCTTTGGGCTACATTGGGCTACATTGGGCTTCATTGGGCTACATTCGGCTAATTAGCAAATAGCTCATCGCAAACTAGGAATGGTAAAGAATCGCTATTTATTCCTTAAAGTTCGCTATTTAGGAAATGCAAAAAACTTTGATGATATATATGGCGGTTCATCTCTAACAAGATAAGAAGCATAGGGATACATTTATGATGACTGGCGCATCACCAGGGATGTGTTAGTCATTCTGTGCCGCTGTTCCGTCACCTATGGTGTGCTGCATTTACAATGCGGCGCATCATGGGGCAAAAACAGCACAGATGCGTGATGTATCTGTGCCGTAAAGGTGGCGCATTGCTGGAGTTGTATCGCAAGTGTGATGAAGCTCCAGCAAGGGTCGGGGGTGCCCCTGTCGCAGGGTTTCTGTTCTCACACAGAACTGTGGACAGAGGATTGGAACCTCGGCGAATGCATTGCTGGAGTTGTATCGCAAGTGTGATGAAGCTCCAGCAAGGGTCGGGGGTGCCCCTGTCGCAGGGTTTCTGTTCTCACACAGAACTGTGGACAGAGGATTGGAACCTCGGCGAATTAGGGTGTCCCAAAACTCACGTTAGTAATCAAAAACTCCTTAGCAAGCTAGGTACAGTGTCACATTGGATATAACAAACTCTCAATGTTTAGACAATCCAGAATATGAACTTATAGTACCTCAGGATACGTGGAACTCATGAACAGTCGGTCGTTATAGATTTCTTAGAAACCAGAAAATGGAGTTAAGAAGAACAGATGTGTATTTGAAATGTTTATTTAGTAATGCCGTCTTCTCAGGCGTAGTACCTTAGATAATAAAAGTACACATATTATCAGTAGCAAAATTACCAGCATAGTTACTAGTACATAAAAAGTGAATGGTGATAGTATGTTAACATGCTGTAAATGAATAAGAGTTAGCAACACTTATAAGCAGCCGCGGGCCGTGGAGGGAGTTACGGTGAGGCAGGGAGGCGGGGAGGGGGAGAAGCAGGGTGGAGAATACAAGTACACATATTATCAGTAGCAAAATTACCAGCATAGTTACTAGTACATAAAAAGCGAATGGTGACAGTATGTTAACATGCTGTAAATGAATAAGAGTTAGCAACACTTATAAGCAGCCGCAGGCCGTGGAGGGAGTTACGGTGGGGCAGGGAGGCGGGGAGGGGGAGGGGCAAGGTAGAGAGGGCTCCACCCTGCTTCTCCCCCTCCCCGCCTCCCTGCCTCACCGTAACTCCCTCCACGGCCCGCGGCTGCTTATATCTCACCCTCCCTAATACACATATTATATTATTTGCTAAGAAGGTCTCTTTGTGTTGGTTTAGGGCGTGCCCATACTTTAGTGTCTTAGATTTGAAGGAATCACATCAGCATACACCAGCTCTCTCTTCATGTGAACCGCATCAACTGTTGTGTATGTGTGTTCGGCAAAGCAATATAAAAGCCGCCTCATGCCCAGAATTGGCAGAAGTTGCACTTATGTTATGAGTATGAAGTCGTGGAGATCAGACCTCATAACAATTCTGTATCGTGTTGTTCTTGAAACTTTAGCACTCGCTGTACAGATATAGTTTAACAAGTAAAGCAGATAGTAGACCAATAACATATTATTCTCATGTAAACCACGATGAACTACTAGGTGGAAAGCTAAAGCAACAACTAAGTGTCGTGTGCAGAAGTTGCAAAAAAGGAAAAATGGCGTTTAAACCGGTAATGAGCCCATGCTAACTTAACACGGTGTAAAGATATCCAGGACCTAGATGACACCTCCTCATGATCCGGAAACGAACTGAATAAGATAATAGAAGTGCCATCTCATGAGAGCAGATTGCAAGTTTATATGTGGACGGTCCGCAAGGTAAAGCATTAAAAACTAGGAAAATTTAATGCTAAAGAAAAATAAAACAGCCAAGTACTTTATCGAGTCTTAAGCCAATAGGCAAGGTAAATAATAAAAACTTGACAAATAAGTTAATGAATTGTCAATGAAATGCTAGTACTCAGCATATCAAACATGAAAAAGGTCTATGACATAACTGTGTATGCAAAATAAGCTGCAACAGCCTCCAATAGGAAGTCACCGTCTTCATCCGAAAACAGTTCAGCCATCCAATTTAAAAGCGGAAAAGAACATACGTGCTCTCCCAGCACCGGATCCTCTATCACCATCAGAGGACAGCTCGGTGGGTTTTCAAGAAAGCTCTGTTCCAAGAAAGACTGTGCTGCCGCCAGTAAATTCCAGGGACCAAGTAGTCCATGCATCAATGCCACAGCCATAATCCTTTCGCCAGGACAAACCAACTCGTGAGTAATGATAGGAGTCATCAGCTGATTAAAGTCGACGTCAGGAGAAACCGGTCCGCAGAGACACAAATCAATGGCCCAATCGAAATCACAGGTCAGGCAGTGAAATACAGGCTGGATACAGGTGAAGTAGGAGAACCGAAAAGATAATCCATATGCCGTGCTTAATATCGCCAACGGCATTGTGCCATAATATTCTAGCATGCGATTGCGGAACAGTGTCAGCAGCTGCAGGGTCGGAGGTTGCATAGGAGGGACATCCATATTTAAAAATGTAAAAAAGCACAAGAGCGTCCGCTGGTAATGCAAGTAAAAATGCCAATCCACGAACCAGAGTGCAGAAAATACAATGAAAGGAAGCAGGGATGACTCCAAAGATTTTCTCAAATGAAGTCACGAGGCCACTGGTAACAACTTTAAAAAAGTGTGTCAGGGACTTTGTGGAGGATGCGTTAAAGATAGTCGGAAACATGTTGCTGAAATTGAAAGGCAAATCTTAATTGAAAAGGGTGTGCACCTCTGTACGGGTGTTCGCTATGTGAAGTACGAAAGTTTCACGGGCCGAACTCAAGGCCACCTCTCTCTGAGACAAAAGAGCTCTTATTCTTGCCATGCCGTTGAAACGTGTCCCAAGGTTGGTATTTGTGGCCAGATTGAAAACTCCCTATGTTCATGTGTGGGAGGAAATAGAACATTTCTGCAGCAAATAACCCGTTCACTTACTGTTACGATAAAAGGAATACTTTTAATTAACTCAGAACAATCTTCATTATTGAGCATCAAATAACTACCATTTTCCAACAACTTGAACGTGGGGATGATAGCAGGAACTGGCGTGCCTTGCAACACGCAAGCCATATTTGGTCGGTGTTTGTTGCATGAACCGTGTAACTGTATGTGCCTACACATTAGTGAATGATCTGGCGTCTCAGTGCATTCCTCTCCATTCAGATAAACTTCTTGATCATCTTTGAAACATCTGTATGTGTATGGAAGCGACCAGACCTCATGAAGAAAAGCACTACCTAAAGGTTCATAACGACCTATTGGTATATATTTCATACAATTTGAAAACTTATATAAAGCAAAAGGCAGCGTTATTAAACCGTGGATAAGGCATGTTGTCAAAAAACCCGCAATCCTCTGCTGATGATTTCACTGAGCATGTCATGAATGATGTAATATGTGACATCATCAGCAGTGGATTACGGGTAATAGTATCTCTAGTTTACTCCCCTATAGCTGTCTTTATTTTAACATAAGTGTGTGTTTCCCTCCCTTATACTTACTGTTTTTGGTTCGCTTCCAGTTCGCGTACCGGCGAGCGAACTAGGAAGCGAACTAAGAGAAATAGAGGTTGGCACAGTTCCAAATATTGTACCAATTTTTTAATAACGGGGAGGTAGTTCTGAAAAGAACTTTTTTTTTAATTTTTCTGAACATTTTTTTACTGTTTTTGAATTTTTCGGAACAGTTTTATATTTTTTTGGGTTTTTCTTGGAGGGGGCAATGAAAACGATTCATTGTAAAGGGCTCAACAGGAGCAACAAAACAAAAAAAAGAAGTATTTATTATTTTGGGCGTTTCGGACAAACTTGCATATGATAGTCAATAGCTCTGTTGATCAGAGTGATGCTTCTTTCTCCGTAGGAAATGAATCCATCGCAAAATACGCAGGTGTGTTTTACTTCACCAAATCTCATTTGTATATTTGGCACCATCTCCCTGCCCTCTGGTCCCGTTACTTCCGGTACAACAGATCTTCTGGCCATAATAGGGAGATTATCTAGGTCGTTCCGAAACTGTGCAGCACTGTAGTTGTTAGGATGCCACCTAGTCATATGGCGATGCATTGTGTAGTTTCCGAAACTGTATTTTTTGTCGGTCCCTCTGGACAGTCTATCTTGACATATAAGGCAAGTTACGTATCTTGCATTTACTTTTTTCTGACCTTTGGGAATTTTAAAAAATTGCCAAATGAAGTTTTCTTTCCGGTGAGACGTCCTGGGCTGCTCAGGCAAAAACTGCCTCTCTTCGTGCTCGTCCTCCTGTTCCTCTTCTTCTTCTTCTTGTTGAATTATAACTTGAGCAGGTGGTCCACTCTTCCTTGGATGTGGTGGAGGTGGTGGGGAAGCACCAGCTGAAGCTACTAAAGAAGCCATTGCTCAGTGATCACAAAGGGTCTTTCTCTCACAATGATGAAAGTCAGAGTGAGGAAAGAAGGAGGGATTTTCATCATTTGGGAAAAACAAGAGTTCTCAACCAATCAAAAGTGTTCATTTTAGATTATATGACCTAGTCTTACATCATTAGGAAACCAAAAGTGAAATGAACCAATGAAAAGTGTTATTACCAAGTCACATGACTTGCTGTGTTTACGTTAAGCGCTTTGCAGGGCCTCCCGGTTTGCTTCCAGAAACCTGCGCTTTGCGACTCGCTTCGCGTACCAGTTCGCTAACGTAGTACGTCATATGACGTATCACGCGACAACGTGAAACGTCATGCGGACGGGAGGCGTCACGATGTTGTTTTGTAACGCGGCACTTGCGGTAAAGAAACGTTTACCGGCTCGCGGTCTATTTCGCGGCATCAAGGTCAGCTAACGGGAAGCTTCCCGATTTGCGAAGCGGGAACGAAGAAAAAAAAATATTTAAAAAAAAAATTATTCATAAACATATAAAATATATTTTTGGATTTAAAGAAGAATACATTTTACAGCTACAGATATTAGCTGTTAAAAAACCAATGAAATTCACAGAAAAAACCATAGGTTATGGACCATATATAGTTAGGAATTAGCATTTACAAAACCTTGAAAATTCACTGAAAAAACCATAGGTTATAGACCATATATAGTTAGGAATTAGCATTTACAAAACCTTGAAAATTCACTGAAAAAACCATAGGTTATAGACCATATATAGTTAGGAATTAGCATTTAAAAAACCTTATTTTACTCACACAAAACCATTGAAATTCCATATATAGTTAGTTGCACTAACTATATATCGTGCACCCGCAATCCACTGCTGATCATGTCACATATTACATCATTCATGACATGGTCAGTGACATCACTGATGACATCACTGATGACATCTCAAATGACATCACTGATGACATCACTGATGACATCTCATTTGACATCATTCTTGTGCTAATACGATAAACCTCTTCAGACTCTAATAGAACCTTAGATACACTCAGTGTATACAGACACTCACACACTGCCACTCATCCATGGAGTTACTCACACACCCAGTCAGTCATGCAAAGAAACAATCTCACCTCCATTTCTTCAACTATACAGTTAAACACACCTTACTTATTGAAACATATACTAACACATATTTACTCTCTTATACAATCCCTGATACAAGTTCACAATGATCGATACAACCACTCACTCATTCAGTGGCTCTCATGCACAGTTATTTATATATGCCAACTCTCACATGTACTGTGTTTTACATATGTACTTACTATGACATGTAGCATTGAGATATCCATTCACTCATCAATACACTCATGCACACAGTCAACTGCCCATGTAGCTGTTTCCACATGCACTCTTGAACTCATACACCTAGTGAATAAACTGCTCACACATCTATGCATAGAGTCTCACACCTTCCAGCCACCCCCACACAAACTCAATCTCCCATAGAAATACTTGGGCAACCAATTAATAACACATATAGCCTCTCGTATAGCTAATGATCAACACATGCAGCAGTTTACAGAACAACAGACATAATGATGCACAAATTAAGACAGTTTAGTCACTAACCCATGCATTCAGTGAGACACATTTAATCACTCACTCATACAGTCAGTCATGCACCTACTAAATCCTTCATCCAGACACTTATACATCCACTCAAGACATATTTTAACTTTACAGAAAAATACAGTCACTGGATGTTGTCATCAGTGATGTCATTTGAGATGTCATCAGTGATGTCATCAGTGATGTCACTGACCATGTCATGAATGATGTAATATGTGACATGATCAGCAGTGGATTGCGGGTGCACGATATATAGTTAGTGCAACTAACTATATATGGAATTTCAATGGTTTTGTGTGAGTAAAATAAGGTTTTTTAAATGCTAATTCCTAACTATATATGGTCTATAACCTATGGTTTTTTCAGTGAATATATATATACATACATTTATGTGTGTGCTCCCAGTTTCAGGGTTGGCTTGTAGCATGGGCGTGCTGGGCGTAGGCCAAGGGCGCCAATATTCTGAGGGGAGAACGTAGCTGTGTGCATTAAGTTATGCAATCAGCAGCGGCCCTCTCATTTTGCTCCAGCCTTGTCCGTGTTCATGAGCGCTCGTTTCGTTCAGATTTGCAAGTTTAAAGCTGTTTCAAGCCTTCATTATCATACGATGGGCAAGGTCTTTAACACTCCATTAGCCTCCTCCTTGGGCTTCCGTCACCATTTCACCCCTGCTGACACACGCCAAAAATACCATCATCCTCGTGAGGCAGCTAAGCTATTGGTGACTTGGGTGAGCTGTAGTAGGTACAGGATAATTGTGTTCAGGGGCCACTCACAGCTCAGCCAGGGACTGACCAGTGACCACAAAAGAGCACATGCTTCCTAATTTCATTCACTAGCATCAGCAAGGGACCACATTTCTCTCTGCCCAGGGCGCTATCATAAGAAAGGCCAGCTCTGCCCAGCTTCATCTGGGCTGCTTACAATCGCCAGATACCACTAGATGGACAAAAACAATCCTGCTTAATAGGATTTTCCATGAACTTTTGTAGTTTTTAGGTCTCGCTGATCCAGCACGCATGCGCTGTCAGCGAGACATTTAGTAAACTGGCTTTTGAAAGTGTTTCCAAAGGGCGACCAGCTTACTCTCACGCGCACAAGCACGCGCGATCTCTTTCACTTTCCCTCACAACTCCCTTTCGCATGAGGAGCCTTATGCAGCTTCACCACTAGATGGTGTCACAGGTCATGTTTTCTAATGTGATCAGTTTACAGAAAAATGACAAAATATTTACTTGTTCTTTTTAATTTGGGCAGGTAATGCTAGTTTCATGTTTTGTAATGCACTCTTAGAGAGCGCATAGGTGCAGTCCCTCTCCTTCAACCCACTCTTTTTTTTACCCCGCCCTCCTCCCACTCACAACCTTTTAATCCTCCTCCGTCCTCCATTATTTCAGACACCCTCGTATCACCCTTTCTCACAGTCCTTCTTCTGTTCTCCTTTGTCTTTCCACCCTCCTTCCTCGTGTTGATTGACCACCATAAACCCCCAGAGGCTTGTTTTCGTAGAGGGGTTTATCGTCGGTGCTCTGGTCAGCACCACCCCTGGAATTCAGAGTTGACCAGCCCAGTGTGCTTGGAGCACTTCAGCTGGGAATGAATACCTGTGTGCCGCAGGGGCGCTAATCTTGCTAAACAAACAGCGCTGATAAGAGCTGATAAATGGCAGCGGAGACAGCTGCGCCGAAAGGCGCGCCCGCCATTACCCCTGTGCTTTTCAAGGTTCACTTAAAGTATTACTCAAGAACGTGGCAGCCCTCTGTTCCGCCGTCGAGGCCCCTTAATTGATGTTGCACGGCCACAGCGTGGTGCAATAAGCGGCCGCCCTGTGGCACCACGGATGCCTCTCTTGGGATGCCGCGGCAGTCTCTCCAGTGCTGCAGGCCATACCTTATCAAGCGGGCACTGTCCTCGTCGCTGTAGGGGAAGTGATACTCACATGGGACGGGACACAGCCGCATGCCGATCCACACTTCCCTCGCCTGCGGAAAAACAATGGGTAGCGATCTCCCCACCTCTCTCCTGTGGGCACTTCGGCTGCCAGAGGGTAAACGCAGTATTCTCACCTCTCGAGGTAATTGCAAGAGCAGGAGGGAAGATCCACTAATTGTTTATATAGCGCGGACTTTACCCGAAGGTGTCAGAGCGCTTCACAATAGGAACAGCAGTGATACATGAGGAGAACATTAGATAGATAGTAAGATAGAACATTGCTTTCAATATTTTTTAATAGATCCCTCTTCCCTGTGATCTGATTTGAAAATGTTGCCTTGCGTGCTATGTTTTATCCTGCACACATTAAGTGCGTTAAATTAAAACTTAGTATGTTAGAGTATGTGCCCCGCCACCTCCAGCGATGCCCGCAGTGCCCCCCACCTCCCTCCCACCTCCAGCGATGCCTGCAGTGCCCTCCCACCTCCAGCGATGCCCGCAGTGCCCCCCACCTCCCTCCCACCTCCAGCGATGCCCTCCCACCTCTAGCGATGCCCGCAGTGTCCCCAAATTACAAATGCTATAGGTGTCACATTTACGAAAGTCAAAACTATTGGCATTGTAATTGACAATGCTATCAATTTCGCTATTTTCAAAACCAACACATAAATAAAAAAATTGTCATTTACAATCCCAATAGCTCAAACTTTCCTAATGCGAGACCTATTGCATTGAAAATTCTTGTTGAATTTGGAAGGCACTCGCAGGGTGCACACAATATTCAAGACACAAATAGCCAATGTAAAGTAATTTGCCCCATGCCACACATTTGAAGGCTTTAAAGAAGTGGTATTTAACTTTGTCAGTATGTTGCAAATAACCTTAAATAAATTGATACCGTAAAAAAGCATTTTCTTGAAGCGTAATGGGATGGGGGTCAAATGTCAGTGTTGTTTAGAGGATTTCTGTCAACCCTGTAGAATCCACTAATAACACTTCTTGCTCCTGGAATCTATCAGCCCTCTGTAGTCACTGATATAGGTTCCAAAAATGAAAGCCGGGCCTGAGGAATCCCTCAGCTGCCCCTGCACGCCATTTCGTGTTGCCATAGGATCCTGTTTATTTGTACTCGACAGCCCTACTCTCAGGGGAGCTCTCGCTCATTTAATGAAGTGTTTCACAGTTTCCCCTCATTTTTTCCTGAAAATATGCATTCTATCCAAGCATTCCGCGACCTAGTGATTATTCGTGTTGCCACCCTAGCACAGAGAAAGGAACGCTACTCTGTGTTGCCCACTACATATCTGCTAATTCATTGCGAACACAGGTTGTAACTTAATGTACCCAACACTGCCAATTTTGTGTGCTCAGTGCACTCTGTCATTAGTATGACCTAAGAGTACTGTGGATTGTAAGGATGCGCAAGGTTCGCATAACACTGCGCTCAGGACCAGCTTTAGCGCTGGTGGCGGCCTGTTCGACAATGTCTGTTGGCGTCCCCCCAATGACCACCTCTGCCACGGATTCCGTCACCACCGCCCTTTAACAGTGCCCCTCAAGTCTCCATAACCATTGTCTCTCAGATTCATTTAGTGTTATAGCACCACTCATGCCAGAGTATGGTGTCCGAGCACTTTACATCACACACACATTTAACAGTGACAATCATAGGTGTGTAAATCAGTGTATAGGAAATGTTACATCAGACAGGACTACAAGGCGTAGTGTAGGAGTGACATGCCATTGATACTGGTAGGCAATATAGTTTAAGAGTCCTTATTCTGTAAAAGCACAAATTCAGAATTTGAAACGTAACATCATTGTTAGCTGTTCTCTTTAATAAGAATTGTTTTCCACCCAAATTAACCCTTTTGGCAAGGTTAGGATAATGAAAGACTGTGCAAAAAACATACATCTCTAACATAATAGTTGCAGTTTACACGCAACTGTTTGATGACAAGTTAATAGCTCAAGGGTCTATATTACGATTTTGACTTACAAACAACAAGTAACAAAAGGAGCTCTCTTACAGAAGCAGTAACACACTGACCTATTTACATTACATGCACTTTGTTATCTGCATGGGACACATTCTTAGCAGCAGGCATTTTAACCCTCTGTGCTACCTTAGGATGAGTCAAAACTTCCTCTAGACAAACTATTTCCAGGAACACGATAAATCACTGGAGTTATCTTGACGTTTTAATTGATGCCTACAAAAATTTCTGAAGGCCAGAAACGCTCCAGCAGGTTGGTGCTTTTAAAATGATAATATTACTTGTAAAAATGACGCCCCCACCCCAAGTCACCTTGACTGCGCTTATGAGTATTAGCCAGGGGCGTAACGGAGGCCTGCCCAGACATGCGGTGCAGGGAGGCCCGCACCCCTTTAAGGGACCGAACCCTTTAGGGTGCCCCATTCAACCCCAGGCCTATGAAAATGTATGAGATATGCGAGACACAACGGCCCCTCATCACTTTCAGCATAGGAGGGTCCCATCATTTTGCATTATGCCACTGGTATTATCAGTGCTTAATTTGAGCCAGTGGTTTCCGGTGCTGGGCAGTGGCACTTACTTGTCAACACCAGCGTTTGTGATAGTCTGCCACAAGGTGGCGCTGCCTGAATAAAATAGAGATGAATACAACAGTTAATTATTAACTCAGTATATGTTAAAAATTACTATGACCTGCAGCTCACGCCATTCTTATAGCGTTGGGGACTTGAAATAGTCCGAATTGCCACGCTTGTAGGAGTGTGAATGTTAGTAGTTGTGCTGTAACTATCATTGGCAGCATGGCAGGGGCTGTCAGGTTTCGCCGTTCTGTCCCCAGGATGGTATTGATGCTCAAAAAGGGCCCACCTCTAGATCATCCCTAGTCTGGCTAAGGTCACAGACTCTAAAGGAGATCAAGCGGGGGAAAATGGGATGTCCGGAGGGGAACAGCTGGGCTGGCAGAAGTGGAGACCTGCAAGACACACAAAGCACGAAATAAATGGTATATCCCTGGTGATACAGACTCCCTATATTAGGAATGCTTAAGAACAACACCTCACCTGTAATACTAACAGGAAAGACTGCAATAAGAGTGAAGTAGAGCGGGCTTCTTCTCATTCCCTAGGGATGCCTATATACATAAAGGAAAGAAAACATTGGAATTACCTGCTTCTCTTCTTTCCCCCATAACCAGTAATAAAGGTGAGCTAGATGAACCTACCCCAACCAGGATTGAGGATGTCTTTGACGCCCAAAGAAACAGCAAAACCTTCTACTTCACTCCACTTCAAAATAAACAGAAGAAAGTAAAATCGAGGAACCATAGGTTTGTTTCCCAATGATAGTCTTGGTACTCCCTCCGAGGTGTGTATTTAGGGTAATAATCAGGAGTTCAACGAATGGCATACGAAGTCTCACACACCCTTCTGGCTCATACACACCATACCTAGAGAAAACAATAATATGCTCCAATGTCCGAGCACAAATACAGCCCAGAACAGTATAATGTTATGCTCCAATGTCCGAGCACAAATACAGCCCAGAACAGTATAATGTTAAGCTCCAATGTTCGAGCACAAATGCAGCCCAGTAACGTGCAACAGAAAACACTGGCCGTTGCAGATCCTTCTCTGCAAAGGCAGCACAAAGAAAACGCTGTCAATTCTAAGCGTTTGTCAGGAAAACAAAGAAAGTCACAACCCCCCACAACGAGACCTGAACCAGGGGATGTGTTGAACAGATGCGGGCGCTTCCTAAGCCCCACCGAGGAATCCGAAAAGGAACACTGGAAGCTGGAACTGATGAGCCTCGGGTGAATACCGCACACTCCCAAACAACAGAACGGGAGGCGAGCACCCGTCACGCCGCTTCAGGCGCTTCAAAGCCCCGCCAAGATAATCCAAGGGAAAACACACAGGAATGCAAAAACAAATCTGGCAAGCCAAGTACACTGAATAATCGGCGCCGCGTCCACAGAAGACGCCGTATATGACTGTTACCTGACGCCTGGCGTCATACTGCCGCGCCTCCCCAGGCATCATGGGAATTGTAGTTTCTTGCCTTGAAAGTCCTTAACTACCGCAGGCAGTGATCTACCAGCGGCCGGGGAAGCCTGACAGAGCGCCCCTCCCCACCACAAGGTTCACTGACTGCCACCAGGTTTGCCAGGATGCAATCTGTGGAACTCGCGCACCAATCTGGGGGCATGCACAGCAGCCACAGGCTCCCAAGAGTCCTCCTCAGGCCCATATCCCTTCCAGGACACCAAATACTGGAGCCTCCCACGCACAATCCGAGAGTCCAAGATGCGTCTCACCTCATATTCCACATCACCACACACGCTCACCGGGGGAACCGCACGCCCACCAGAACTCCCAGCAGGTTTGAGTAGGGACACATGGAACACCGGGTGTACCCTGAAATGTGCAGGAAGGCGCAGCTTCACAGCTACAGGGTTGATGTGTCTGATCACCTGATAAGGGCCTATAAACCGGGGGTTGAAAATGCTGTACTTGCAGAAACGGATGTTGCGAGTGGATAACCACACCCAGTCACCCTTACTGTACTCTGGACATGACCGGCGATGTTTATCAGCCTGAGCCTTGTACTTCTGTTTTGCCCTTACCAGGTTATTTCGTGCTTGTAACAATGTCTTCCGCAGGTGCACCAATCTGGACCGCAACTGAGGAATCTTAATCCCAGTGGAAGGGGCAAGCAAAGGGGCAAACCGTGGGTGGAAACCATAGGTGCAAAAGAATGGGGTGTACGGGGTAGAGGAATGGATTGCGTCGTTATACGCTACCTCTGCGGTCCACAACCTATCCACCCATGCCTCAGTGGAGGTGTCTACAAAACAACGTAGGTATTGTTTGAGCGTCTGGTTTACCCTCTCGGTCTGGCCATCCGTTTGAGGATGAAAGCTGGTGGACAAAGAAGAGGTGATACCGAGCTTTTCACACCATGCCTTCCAAAACCGAGCAGTGAACTGAGCCCCCCTGTCGGACACGATAACCCTGGGGAGCCCATGCAACCTGACCACATGTATGAGCAACAGAAGGGCTAGTTGGCAAGCAGTAGGTACCCCTTTACTAGCGATGAAATGGCCCATCTTAGTTAGATAGTCTACAACTACAATGATTGCAGTCATGCCTTGGTCTTTGGGGAGTCCCACCACGAAGTCTACGGAGAAGCTTTCCCAGGGACTCACAGGAGTTGGCAAGGGCTGCAGCAGTCCTTGTGTGGGACGATGATCGCTCTTGGCTTGAGAACAGATGGTACACTTCTTTACCCATGCCAACACGTCAGGGCGGATGGTTGGCCACCAGAAAGTTCGAAGCATTTTCTCCAGTGTCTTCGTTCCTCCCGTATGACCGGCACAGGGAAGGTCGTGACACCACTGGAAGGCCTGTTTCCTTAACGCGAGCGTAGGAAGGAGCAATTGAGGGCATTTCCTTGGCAACCCCTGCCGTAACCTCCACTCCGGATGTAGTCGAATCCAGGTTTTCCAGGCAAAGGTTTGTGTGCCTCTCCTGATCTTGTGCAGGAACTCCTCTGTTTGTACCGCTCCTACCACTTTTATGGGTTCAATGATGCTTTTTTCGGGTGTGAAACGCACCACCTGGTTGTTCTCCTGACGAGTCAACGCATCCGCCTTCCTATTTTCACTACCTGGACGAAATGTCACCAGAAAATTGAATTCAGAAAAAAATAACATCCAGCGTAGTTGTCTGGGGGTTAAGTGACGGGTTGCCCTCATAAATTGCAGGTTCCTGTGGTCGGTATACACGGTAATCTGGTGAGAAGCCCCCATTAACCAATGCCTCCATTCGACGAATGCATCCTTTATGGCTAGGAGTTCTTTCTCCGCTATGGTGTAATTGCCCTCGGCGGTATTGAGCTTGCGGGACATGAAAGCAATGGGGTGCATATGGCCTGTATGCGGATTACGTTGCGAGAGTACAGCTCCGATTGCATGGTCGGATGCGTCTGCTTCTACGACAAAGGGGAGCTGCGGATCGCATGTATTAACACAGGTGCTGTGGTAAACGCTGTTTTTAATTGATCAAAGGCTTTTTGTTCGAGTCTTCCCCACTCGAAAGGCGTGTTTTTTCTGGTCAACCTAGTAAGTGGAGTCACCGTTTCTGAGAAGTGGGAGATGAATCTTCTGTAGAAATTTGCAAACCCTAGGAGGCTTTGAATGTCCTTGACGCTAGTAGGGGTTGGCCACTCCACAATTGCTCGAACCTTTCTTTCTGCCATCACCTGGCCAGCAGGAGTGAGCATCACCCCTAAGAATTCAACAGTTGTAACATGGAATTCGCACTTCGTCAGTTTGCAGTACAGACGATGTTGTTGTAGGGCTTGGAGAACCTGACACACATGTACTTGGTGTTCTTGATCGTTGTTAGAATAGATGAGTGTATCGTCTATATAGACTACTACGAATATGTCCAAGAATTCCCTTAAAACCTCGTTCAGAAAAAACTGGAAGGAAGCCGGAGCGTTACAAAGCCCAAAGGGCATCACGAGGTATTCAAATAGCCCATACCGCGTCTTAAAAGCTGTTTTCCACTCGTCGCCTTGTCGCATGCGTACCAAGTGATAGGCTCCTCGGAGGTCCAGTTTTGTGTAGATGGTAGCTGCTCGTACCTGCTCCAAAAGCACAGGTATCAGAGGAAGCGGGTACTGGTTCTTGATAGTTATAGCGTTCAACGCCCTATAGTCTATGCAACAGCATAGTTCCCCGTTCGCTTTGGGTATGAAGAAGAGTGGGGAGGCCGCAGGGGACCTGGACGGTCGGATGAATCCCAACTTAAGGTGAGTGTCCAAATATTCCCTCAGATGCTCCGTTTCCGGTTGAGAGAGAGCATATATCCTCCCACAAGGAATCACCGAACCAGGCACCAACTCGATCCGGCAGTCGTATTCCCGATGTGGTGGGAGCACCTCGGCCTTGCTCTTACTGAATACTTCCTCGAACTCTTGGTAACACCTGGGCAGCGTCACTTCTTTTTCAGCGGCAGTGGATACACAATGGGTAAGAGCCAGGACCTCAGCGGGTCGGACATTGTCCCCAATGCAGTGTTCTTGACAGTACCTTGAGAGGAACTCCACAGACCTTTCCGTCCACCGAATGGTGGGTTCATGTGTCTTTAACCAGGGGAGTCCCAGTATCACCCCGTATTGCGGTGCAGAAATAAGGTTAAACGATAACCTCTCCCTATGATAACCCCCATACCACAACTCATACTCCGGTGTGTGGTGCGTGATCGGACCGGATTCAAGGACATGTCTGTCCACAGCGAACACAGCGTCCGGGACTAGTTTCGGAACAGGAGTTATTCCCAGTCTTCGGGCTTCCTTGATATCCATGAAGCATCCGGTAGCTCCTGAATCGACCATAGCTCGAATGTCTTTTGGGGTTTGATCGATCCAGATTTCCATTTCCAAAAACAAAAGGTGGTTCCCCTTGGGTAGGGTTTCTGTTACTGAAGGGATATGTTGGATGCTTGAGTCGCTCCCTTCCACTGAACTCAAGCTTTGGAGTTTTCCGACTCCTTTTCCACGGAAGACACTGCCATGTGCCCGGCACGAGAACGACCTCCCTTAGGCTTAACAGGGCATTCGCGCAAGAAATGCCCTTTCTTGCCACAGTAAAGACAGAGTCCATTCTTGCGCCGATAGTCTCTTTCATTGGGCGTCAGGGACGCTCTGACAGCCCCTATTTCCATTGCTTCCGTCTTCCCTTCGGTCTTTTCGCCACCGATTGGCTTCTCTCCCAGGGCCAACGGTCTGTCTCTTCTTCCATGTTCTCCCTTTCGTTCCCTTAGCCGGTGATCCAATCTCATGGCCAAATTGATAAGGGCAGCACACGTGGTAGGCTGAGGGTCGACCTGTGCGATGACATCCTTCAGGTTCTCTGTGAGTCCCTGGTAAAACAAAACCGTTTGCTTCTCTTCGGGCCAATCGGTTTCGGACACTAACCTTCGAAAGTGATTAAGATACGTCACTAAATCTGATGACCCCTGTTTGAGTAGGAGCAATTCTTTGTCTGCTGAAAATGTTTCCGCTCTCCTATCGAACGTCTGTTCAAATTCAGCTCGAAACAAATCCCAATCGTACAGGATGGGGTTGTTTGTTCTAACTATAGGGACAGCCCACTGCGCTGCTTCTCCACCCAAGTAAGAAATCAAAAAGGAGACCCTTGCTTGATTTGTCAGGAAGCTTTTAGGTTTACACGTGAAGTGCAACATAACCTGGGTCATGAAAACCTGTACCTTTTTTCTATCCCCGAAGAAACGTTCAGGTGGGGCCAACGGGACTGGAGAAGGCATTTCCACCACTACCGAAGCAGGCTGAGGGCTACCTGCATCAAATGGATTTCTCTGTAATGCATCAACCCTAGCTTGCAGTGCAGCCGTTTCTTGACGAGAAGCAGCGAGCTCTGTCTGTACCCGGCCTAAGGCCTCTAACACATCATCTAGTGAGGCCATCCCAGCTTCAATACAATCGGGGGGACGAAATGTCGTGGGCCGATTATTCTGTCAGGTTTCGCCGTTCTGTCCCCAGGATGGTATTGATGCTCAAAAAGGGCCCACCTCTAGATCATCCCTAGTCTGGCTAAGGTCACAGACTCTAAAGGAGATCAAGCGGGGGAAAATGGGATGTCCGGAGGGGAACAGCTGGGCTGGCAGAAGTGGAGACCTGCAAGACACACAAAGCACGAAATAAATGGTATATCCCTGGTGATACAGACTCCCTATATTAGGAATGCTTAAGAACAACACCTCACCTGTAATACTAACAGGAAAGACTGCAATAAGAGTGAAGTAGAGCGGGCTTCTTCTCATTCCCTAGGGATGCCTTTATACATAAAGGAAAGAAAACATTGGAATTACCTGCTTCTCTTCTTTCCCCCATAACCAGTAATAAAGGTGAGCTAGATGAACCTATCCCAACCAGGATTGAGGATGTCTTTGACGCCCAAAGAAACAGCAAAACCTTCTACTTCACTCCACTTCAAAATAAACAGAAGAAAGTAAAATCGAGGAACCATAGGTTCGTTTCCCAATGATAGTCTTGGTACTCCCTCCGAGGTGTGTATTTAGGGTAATAATCAGGAGTTCAACGAATGGCATACGAAGTCTCACACACCCTTCTGGCTCATACACACCATACCTAGAGAAAACAATAATATGCTCCAATGTCCGAGCACAAATACAGCCCAGAACAGTATAATGTTATGCTCCAATGTCCGAGCACAAATACAGCCCAGAACAGTATAATGTTAAGCTCCAATGTTCGAGCACAAATGCAGCCCAGTAACGTGCAACAGAAAACACTGGCCGTTGCAGATCCTTCTCTGCAAAGGCAGCACAAAGAAAACGCTGTCAGTTCTAAGCGTTTGTCAGGAAAACAAAGAAAGTCACAACCCCCCACAACGAGACCTGAACCAGGGGATGTGTTGAACAGATGCGGGCGCTTCCTAAGCCCCACCGAGGAATCCGAAAAGGAACACTGGAAGCTGGAACTGATGAGCCTCGGGTGAATACCGCACACTCCCAAACAACAGAACGGGAGGCGAGCACCCGTCACGCCGCTTCAGGCGCTTCAAAGCCCCGCCAAGATAATCCAAGGGAAAACACACAGGAATGCAAAAACAAATCTGGCAAGCCAAGTACACTGAATAATCGGCGCCGCGTCCACAGAAGACGCCGTATATGACTGTTACCTGACGCCTGGCGTCATACTGCCGCGCCTCCCCAGGCATCATGGGAATTGTAGTTTCTTGCCTTGAAAGTCCTTAACTACCGCAGGCAGTGATCTACCAGCGGCCGGGGAAGCCTGACAGGGGCAATGGGTGATGATGACGAGAGCCATGGGATTTATTATAATTATTATTATTTTTACAAATTAAGCACTAGGTATTATCCTTTAGTTGTTGTGCTGTTTGGACTCGAGGGCAAGTACAGTGCTGCCAAGTTCAGGAGGGTTGCTTCTGTTAGAGTGGCCTTGGCAAAGAACTCAACTTGCTGTAATGACAACAGGTCCCTGCCCACCTCCCCCACTCCCAAACCACAGCGTTTGAGTACAGGAATATTTCACTGGTACCCTGTCAAATTCCCCTTTCGGAGCTTATGAGTTTTTAGCAAATTTAAGTTAACATTTTATGTAAAAACTAGACTGTTTGAATCCCAGTTGGACGGTATATTTTGTAAATGTTACTGTGAGGAGCACCTCCTGAATCCTCATCAAGAAAGTCCGGCTCGCCAGCTTGCTACCCTCAAGCGTTGTACAGTAACCATGCAGGCAGCGGGCAATGCTGGCGGTGGAAGTATGGGTGCCAGTTGGGGGCATGGGTGGCGGCCTCATAAGAAACATTTGTGTAGCTGAACATTTATTTTCACACATTCAGCCCTGGTAAACCTACCTGTTTTTCATTTTGCATCTCTCTAGCTGTGTACTCGCCTGGGCTGGAAACCGAAGAATGGGCGGTTCGATGTCTTACCTCTGGTGCTCCAGGCCAATGGCAAAAATCCAGAACTTTACGAAATTCCAACCAAACTCATCATCGAAGTGCCTTTGAGCCACCCAACGTAAGTGTGCATGAAGCGCCAGGTGTATGTGTACCCATGTCATCACCGCTTAATTTGTGCAACAAAGAAATGCAGGGGGGCCAACGTTTTTCATGAGAACCAACAGCCTTCAGTTCTGAATGTCAAGGTCGCACAATCTCACGGGAGCACAGTCTGGATTCCACCTTATGTCTCATTCTTGCAAAACTCGACCCTTCTGTCTTTTTTCCGAACTCTTGCAATGCTTGTTTTAGGGTTTACATAGCTTCTCTTCCTTTTTCTTTCTTCCATTCTTGCTTTTCTCTCTCTTTTGTTTTGGGTCAAAGTCTGACGATGAAAAATACATCCTAATCCCGCTAAATGAGTGCTGGTGCCCACCACTTGCAATCACCGACACAAATTAAGCATTGCCTACCACCCACTATAAGGGTCTGTTCGCCCATGTACTCTACTGCAGTGGCATAAGGTGTGTACTAGTAAGCTTTTCAGCTCTGCTGGAGTTTCAACGGCAACAGCCTGATGGGAATATTAAGAAATTCACGTATTTACATTTCTGGGTATATGGTGGGTATAATTAGTGGGTGCTGAAAGCATTCCCTGCTTGCTCTTGCCTCTACTGAGGATGTGGTGGGTAGACTCACCTATGTCCTTCTCTTATGTACCAAGGGCTTGCTTTGCAAAGTCAGTTTATTTATTTATTTATTTAAGCCATTTTATATAGCGCGGACTTTACCCAAAGGTGTCAGGGCGCTTTACAAAAGGACCAGTTACGTTACATAAGAAGAGTGTTACAAAAGTACATATCACAAAGGCAAACGAGATACAAGATGAGGTATAAAAGTCAGTTTAAGAAACAAAAAGTTGAGAAGGGTCAAGGGGATTAATATTTATAGACCCTCCAAATTCAAACACCCCTATTAAGACTCTGAAGTAACACGAAAAAAATGGAGGGTCTGCAAGACCAGAGGCTGAGTCCGTAAGAACCTTACTAAGATGCCAGACTTATTGGATTGCACAAGATCAGTCCAAGTGGTCACATGACACCAGCTATGTAGTCGATATCCTATCCGACCACCCTCTTGGCGGAACTTCGTCATATAGGACAACTGGAACCAGGGTAGTGCGTCAAGGCCCAGGTGAATTGGCCATAGAGCCCATACTTCTGGTTCAAACGATGTAAGTGTCCATGCCACTACATGGTACTGGTCGTGTGCAGTGCAAACAAAAATAGTGAGTTAGTGATGTTAAAATGGCGTTCCTGGCAAAAAAAGATTTTTAATAGTATTCACCAGGACGTCAGGTTAAGAACAAGTGCAGAACAGTGTGAAAAAATCACTGTTGCTTAGCTATGTTGTAGAAGCGGCCAACATGTTTCTGCCAACTGGTGTGACTACACCGGCATTCTTCAGGGCCTAATAGATAAGCTGTTGCTACTGCATGAAAAACACGCTATTTTTCTTTGTATAAAGTGAAAAAGACAGACCTAATATCCTAAGAAGACTGTCAAAACTACTCGTGTGGTCACAATTGACCATCCTACCGTATCCCCTTGTGCCGATATCTCGAAGGTGGATACACTCCTGTAAAGAAAACAGAAAAACAAAACTATTTTGTGTTCATTACACTATGCAAACTCAAAGTGTCATAAGGAACACACGGGCTCAGCAAGACTAGTCCCTAATAGAACCGTCAATTGTTTTAGGTTGCCAGAAGAGTAAACCATAGCCATTGCTAAATGTAAATAGTACTGAAGCACTGGAAAATACTCAACACTGCTTCTGGTGCCATACCCAGGCCTCTGTTTGCCTTCAAACGTGGACCCAGTATCAGAGACAGTCTGGTTCACACGAGACCTAGGGCACGGAGGAGAGAGACTACCACCACTTTGGACACCATCTGGAATACGACTCCGGTACAGGGGCACTACCCATGCGGTAGCTGTACGGCTTGCCCGCAGACCCGGAAGACCCTTTCCATAGACATCGGTACATCGAGGCCATGGAAACTGATGAACCATACGAACTGTAACTCTGAGCGATTGATCTATATGATCACATGCCCGTGTGGTCTGGCTTACATCGGACATACCACTAGGAAAGTTAAGCTACGTATCGGCGAGCACAAGAGCACGATAAGGTGCAACAAACAGTCCACCTGCCTGACGAACCATTTTTTAACCAAGAAGCACAAAGCAGATGACCTGAGGTGGGTGGTATTAGAACAACCCTTTATCCCAGCGCACATAACGGATGTCTCACGATTCCTATTTTTGAAGGAACAACGCTGGATCTTCAAAATGAAGACTGATATATCAGGGTTGAACGACAATATTCCTTGGGTTTCCATATGACCAACCTTGATTTTCTATGTAAAGCCCCTGGGAGTTGTAAATTCCACACATCTTGAACTGAAATACAATTGTTTGTCCACCACCTCCTTTGACCAAAAATTATTCCCCACAGACACTGGGAATACATGATATTGATCCCATCGGTATTAATATGGGGGTCAGTATGTACTTCGTGGGTGCCCTACTCCAGTAGCCACCCATGTTGTTTTTTGCTTTGTCTATCAAGGAGCTATACTCAGGGTGGACAGTCCAATGTGTATCCCTGGTGGCTCACATTTGGCCACTTGACCCATATCAGTGTGAGGGTAGTTCTTATCTCTCACCCCTACTGGTCTCTATACTTGGCAATTAGCACTGCACTAATTCCAAACCACTTATGCAACTTGGGCACATCATATACTCCACTATGCCCTTCTAAAAGAAACTGAGGCGAAGACATTCTCGATGTCCAGTTGTACTCTTATAGTGCTTCTATCAAGTCTCTTGACCATGTATTGGACACTATTAGAGGTTTTCTTCGCCCCGGTGTTTGGGTAGCTCTCACCTGTCACCCCTACACGGTCTTTATAGGTTACAACTAGCCCTGCTTTTTTCAAACTAGTCATTTCACTAGGTTGTGTCATAAATCGCACAACGTTTTGTATACATAGAGACCTTTTGTGTAATATTTGCCATTTGAGGCGATGTGTCTGTCTCGATATTTGTCTCTTGATCGAGTTTGTATCTACATTTTGCCTCCAGTAAATCTCCAGACTATGGAGACGACTCTTGACCTAAGTGTCTTCCTGCCATCATGATATGCTCCATTGATGGGTTTTTTGAATAATGCCCAGCCTGAGGAGCGATTACGCTCTAACTTCAAGCCATTTCTCCCGTCAGACACAGTAAATATCATTCGCGCATGCGCGACCGAGCGGTGTTTGTTTACACCGCAGTGGCATTCCTCTGCGCATGCTCCGGTGTCTGGACGCATCGTGGTGCGCATGCGCGGTGTATCTGACGCGCGTAGAGTAGCATTCCCAATTTACAGCAGCTGCTGGTGATCACACAATTGCTCCAATCAGAGCAGGTATTTAGCCTCGCGCCTCGCCTCTCGTCGTCGCCTCCCCTTCGGCTTCACATTCAGCCAAGAGGTACCGACGGAGAGGTAAGCGGGGGCGTCGCGCTGCTCTAGAATTGGTGTGGGAGCCGTGTCTAGCGACTAAGCTGTGACGAGTTTGACCTGTTTTTTTGATCCCTAGTACTGATAATTGCGTAAGGATTCATTAAATGCCTAAAACATTGCAACAAACTCTTAGTTGAAGACATTGGCTATGGCTGTGTCTCACAGCCCATAAAATTGCAATTGTATAGTGGATTAGACATTCCACTGTACATCGCCATATGACAATTGTCACTCATGAAGAATAATTCTTCACATAGGATTTCTTGCAGTCAGTTCAGTTTTTGTTATATTAGTCTATTCTTTCACCGGCCCCACAGTGTTCTCCATGGGACCTTTGATCTAGGTGGGCAATTTAACAACCAGTTGTATATATGCACAAATCTTTTTAAATTTGTTTTTGACTCAGGACACTATCTCAGCCCTCTGAGTCATCTAGGCATATGTATTGATATATGTTTTTTGTGCTTAGAGCGGGGCCTCATTCTCCGAGCCGTTGCCGGGTGAGGTGAGGTGTGACTCCCACATATTGATGGGTAAGTCGTGTTCATATTATTATTTTTTGAACTACATTTAGCAATGGCTATGGTTTACTCTTCTGGCAACCTAAAACAATTGACGGTTCTATTAGGGACTAGTCTTGCTGAGCCCGTGTGTTCCTTATGACACTTTGAGTTTGCATAGTGTAATGAACACAAAATAGTTTTGTTTTTCTGTTTTCTTTACAGGAGTGTATCCACCTTCGAGATATCGGCACAAGGGGATACGGTAGGATGGTCAATTGTGACCACACGAGTAGTTTTGACAGTCTTCTTAGGATATTAGGTCTGTCTTTTTCACTTTATACAAAGAAAAATAGCGTGTTTTTCATGCAGTAGCAACAGCTTATCTATTAGGCCCTGAAGAATGCCGGTGTAGTCACACCAGTTGGCAGAAACATGTTGGCCGCTTCTACAACATAGCTAAGCAACAGTGATTTTTTCACACTGTTCTACACTTGTTCTTAACCTGACGTCCTGGTGAATACTATTAAAAATCTTTTTTTGCCAGGAACGCCATTTTAACATCACTAACTCACTATTTTTGTTTGCACTGCACACGACCAGTACCATGTAGTGGCATGGACACTTACATCGTTTGAACCAGAAGTATGGGCTCTATGGCCAATTCACCTGGGCCTTGACGCACTACCCTGGTTCCAGTTGTCCTATATGACGAAGTTCCGCCAAGAGGGTGGTCGGATAGGATATCGACTACATAGCTGGTGTCATGTGACCACTTGGACTGATCTTGTGCAATCCAATAAGTCTGGCATCTTAGTAAGGTTCTTACGGACTCAGCCTCTGGTCTTGCAGACCCTCCATTTTTTTCGTGTTACTTCAGAATAAAAGTCAGTTTGCCTTCCTGCTGTCGAGTAACCTCTTCTCCTGTCCTTTTTGCCCGCTCTCCGGTAGGTATGAGTGGTTTGCTGACCTAAGCCTTCAGTGGTATGCCCTGCCTGCCGTTTCCAACCTGCTGCTGGAGATAGGAGGGCTGGAGTTCCCTGCTGCCCCCTTCAACGGCTGGTACATGGTCACCGAAATTGGGATGCGCAATTTATGTGACAGCCAAAGATATAACCTTTCAGAGGTGAGCACTGTATTCTTTCAGCTAATTCAGCATACGTTTTTAAGGCCGTAGTAACAACTAAGATGATAACCTTGGTTTGGAGCAAACGCCCATTAGTACTTGAACCGGAAATAAATACCCGATTTTTCAACAAGTAAAACATTAGGAGGATATTGTAAGTAATTGGAACGAAATACAGATTTATGCAAATTTGAATTTCCCACCCTTTGCCCAGCGTGGAAAACGTTCCAGTTGTGAAAAAAATTACTATTTGCTTACAAAATCTTGCCAGGTTTCACCTGCCAAAAACTTGGGAATAAATGTCACAGAGAATGTAATTTTGCCATGTTGTACTACTTGTACATATGCTTGGCACAGGTCCGGTGTCAGGTGCACCTGAAATGCAGTCAGCCCTCCTAGTGTAATCAGGCCCAAGAAGGCAATTAACTGACGTGTTAAATATATTGTTGATACACAATGATCTATTTATGCAAAGAGAGAACCTGAAAGAAGATACGACTTTTATCGTTCTGTTCTATAACTTTCACACAATTGATGAAACTTTGTGACCACCAGTTTGAAGTCAATATTGAACCATAAAGAACATATTACCCGAATTATTTTAAATATTCGGTATAAAATGTACATTTTGTTAGACTTCCAATACTTTAAAAATTATAATACATGAATATGACATCATATCCGTGAATCATTTCCCTTTATTTTGGGTCATGACATTCGAAGAGCTTACAAAGAGATACTCTATGTAGATTGCGCACATTAAAATATTTATTTACTTGCTTCATCAGTCTGAGAAAGAGACCCTTTAAGCTTGCAAGCAATTACATGACCTCTCTGAAGAAGTAGTTTGTTTATTTTCTTGTAACCAATTCGCTATAATATATAGTGGGTTTTTTCACTTGAAGACATGCTTACACCTGAATTTGGCTAGGATATAGTTTAATTGCTGCGTTTCCTCCCTAAACTAGAGAAATGGGCAGGCGTGGCTGGATCAGGCAAGAGTAGTGAGGCGAGGCAGGGGGAAGTCGACAGACGACGGAATATGTAAATGAAAATCAATAAATAAAACAGCTTACCTTGCGCGGTGAGCGCAAGGTAAGTGGTTTTAATTATTTTTTTATTTTATTTTACCTATTCCGTCGTCGTCGATTTACCTGAACCGGCTGCACCTGGAAATGGGACTGGAATTCAGCAATTTTTAAAACAACCATTATAATGCAACTCACTGGCCCTCATTCCTAGTTGGTTGGTAATGCCATATGGGACAGAAATAGGTTTTTGCTATGTGAAATTTGCATGGGACAGAGAGGTTGGAAACATATGCAATAATCAATGTGTACAAACTCACCACAATACCGTGGGTTGTTTTTCATTCCAGCATCATTAATTCCAAATGGGGTGGCAATGCTGCAAGGTATGGTATTGTGGGAGCCAAACCTCAATAACTTACTGAACCCCAGTAATTTAAACACCCTGATTTTTACATCACACAGCTCAGCACATTTTTCCTGATGATGTAGCGGCAACAGACACCACCCACCACAACACTAAACCTAATGATTAGCAAAGTAAAAATCAAACAAAATCTGGGACCACTCATAACTGAGTTCTAGATCGTAAAATTGTTTAAAAGGTTTATTATAGAATTCTGAATATAAATGATACAGAAAAAACAAAGCACAAAATCAGAGCAAGAATCCCTATTTAGGCAGTTAAGTCTCTCCAGATTCTGAGTGTCAAACTCATAAAGAGTACTGACAGCATTCAAAGGAAGAAGAAGGAAGTCTCAAATCAATCGGACAGTCCCTCAGGAGGAAAATGAAGTCTCTCCCAAACCTTCAAAACGAAGGGTTTTTATACACATGTTATGCATGAATAATTAGCAGAACTGCAGATTCAGCATAACATGATCGTGGTTAGCTTTGCATTGGCAAATCAAAAGCAGCATCGTAAAAAGGAATACTCTTAGCACTAACCCATTTCAGGGACCACCCAAGACCCTGCCTCCAAATAATTGTTGTCTCCCCAACCTCCCCCTCTCAGCATTCCAGAACACCAACCTCAACTCCTTGCAATTGAAAAACAATGCATCTTGGACTGAATTTGACCACATTCCTTAAGAAGAATTCCTCAAATGACTCACTTTCATGAAGCCGAGCTCACACATCTCTGATCCCCTTCCTGCTGCGCTTGTCAAAAAGCTCAGTACCATCATCTCTCCTACATGGACCAACAATTCATTATCGCCTCCTTCTCTGAAAGAAACAGTTATAGATCCCGTACCTCAGAATTACCCCCAGGCGTCGGCCTGGATCCAGAAAGTTTTTCGTCAGCAGTATACCCATGCGCGTCGGAAGGTGGCGTCGGTCGACTCTGCGTTTGTCGTCGGCATTGTGGTTGGCTGGGATGACGTCGTGGTAGCTACATGACGCCGCACTCACGCGCTGTTGTCAGTTCTTTCTTTTTCCGAAGAGAGCGGTACCTCCAGTAATTTTTTGGCTCACTTTTTTCTTGACTTTTGTCGAATTCGTCTTTTGAGTATATCAACTCCTGGTGCATGAGGGATGCCCGGATTCAAGGCCTGGGGTTCCTGTAACCGTCTGATGTCAGTGATGGACCCACACCGCGTGTGCCTCTATTGCCTGGAGCGCGACCACAACCCCAAGTTGTGCTCCCAATATCGGACCATGGCCCCAAAGTCTTTGCGGGAGCGGGCCCGAAGCTACTAGAGGCCTGGCAGTCGGCTCCGTGTTGTTCGAGGTCCCGGTTGCGAAGGAGGTCGAGGGACCGGTCGGGGAGCCACTACAATTCTTCATCTAAGTCTTCGCACTTGGGGTCAGGTAAGTCGAGGCACAAAAAGAAGTTGAAGCAAGCATCGCAGTCAGTCGGTGGCAGTCAGTACTAACCTCCTGACAGAGGTCCTTCAACCAGCAGCAAGCTCTTTGGAGTCCCTGCTTCCGTTTAATGAAGCCCTCAAGGACATCCTTTCGGGCACGTGGTCCAGGCCCAACACAGGGGCTCCTGTAGACAGGATCAGGGTTGGACTGGTCATAATGGGAACCAGGCGTTTTCCCGGTAGGCCGCTAGGGTGGGGGTTGGTTTTGGGCCCCTGGGGGGGCGTTTTTGTTACCAGGGTTTAGCAGTATCGGCCCCCCTGTAACAAAAGCGTCCAAAATCGGCCATCGCAAACTGCTCGGCTGCACTCTCCCTCACCCCGGGGGGGGGGGGCGACTGAGCAGTTTGACAGGGCCGGTTTCTGTTCCCAGTCCGGCCCTGGACAGGATGTTCGCCCGATGCCACCGCCCGGCTCCGGACGACCCTACTTTCCTTTCCCAACACCCCACCCCTGAGAGATTGGTGGTTCAAGCCTCCACTGCTAAAGGCGTATTCCCTAACGCTCCACCATATAAGGAATCCAAAAAGCTGGACCACCTTGGGAAGAAAATGTTTTCTTCCGCCAGCTTGGGACTGCGGTCGGTAAACCTTGCATGTCTGTTGGGCCGTTACACCCACTCTGTGTGGGATATGGTAGCGCAGGTGCTGCCCCAGTGCCCGGAGGGGGCCCGGGCCGTGCTCTCCTGTGCAGTTGACGATGGGAGAGAAGCAGCGAAGTTTACCATCCGCTGTGGGCTGGATACCGCTGACGCACTTGGCAGGACAATTTCCACGTCAGTAGCCCTTCAACACTACGCCTGGTAGCGTTTACCTGGTTTTTCCATGGATGTTCAATCCACCCTTATGGACATGCCCTTTGATAGCAGTCACCTTTTCGGCGACAAGGCAGAAAACACCCTAGAGTGCTTTAAAGACTCTCAGGCTATGGCCAAGTCCTTGGTCCTCTCCACCACCCGCCCTGCCCAGTCTGCCTTTTGCCTCTTTTGTGGCTACGGAAGGTGTGCCCCGCTATATCCCTGCCATGGCCACAGGCCGGCGCAAGCAGTTCAGCCCCAGCGCGGCTGGAGACGTAGAAACCACTGCTGTCGAGGCCAGTGGGCGGGTCAGTCCACCACAGCCCCCCTGCAGCTGCCTCCAGTCCCTCCTAGTCCGACCTTTCAGGGACACCAATCGCCCGTGGGCGGCAGAATTCCCCATCACCTCCCCCACTGGCGACCATCACGTTGGACAGGTGGGTTTTGCAAATAGTCCAAAGGGGCTACTCCCTCCCCTTCGAGACTGCTCCTGCACCCATGCCTCCTCAGTGCCATCGCATGTCGGAGGATCACCTGGCCCTTCTCCAACAGGATGTTTTGGCACTCTTGGCCAAGGGTGCCATTGAGGGCGTTCCTGCCCCAGAAGTAGGTTGTGGGTGCTATTCACTCTACTTTGTGGTGCCCAAGAAGGACAAAGGCCTGCAGCCTATCTTGGATCTCAGGAACATCAACCGCTTCCTCTGGAAGGAGAAGGGCAAGAAGTTGACGCTCGCTCAGGTCTTGTCTGCCCTCGACCCTGGAGACTGGATGGTAGCATTGGACTTGCAGGACGCTAATTTTCCCATCCCCGTCCTGCCAGCCCACCAGCGTTACCTGCGGTTCCAGGTAGGCCACGAACACTTTCACTTTACTGTGCTCCCCTTTGACCTTACCAGTGCCCCTCAGGTGTTCAAGAAAGTGATGGCGGTGGTCGCAGTTCATCTGCGCAGATCAGGGGTTCTAGTCTTCCCCTATCTCTACGACTGGCTGTTGAAGGTGGGCTTGCCCCAGGCTGTCGTCTCCCCTCTCAGAAGCTCCTCTTCATCGAAGCGGTTCTGGACACAACACAGTTTTGGGTTTATCTTCCCAAACAGCGAGTCCGGGATATTCGGGCTATGATTCCGATCTTTCAGCCTCTATCAAGGGTTTCGGTCAGGATGACCCTCAGGCTGCTGGGTCTATTGGCCTCCTGCATCCTGCTGGTTGATCATGCCAGATGGCATATGTGGGCTCTGCAGTGGGACCTGAAGTTCCTGTGGGTGCAACAGCAGGGCAATCTGTCCGATTGCGTCCAGATCTCAGAGGGGACTGCACACCAATTGCAGTGGTGGCTCACAAACCAGGATTGGTTCGAAGCCAGATCCCTCTCCCTTCCTCAACCAGAGGTCACAGTGGTGACCGATGCATCACTTCTGGGATAGGGCGGCCACATGGGGAGGCAGAGATCAGAGGCCTGTGGTCTCCGGCGGAGTCCGGACTCCACCTCAACCTTCTGGAACTTCGGGCGATTCGTCTTGCATTCCTTCCCTCTGTCTGGAGAAGGATAGTGCAGGTGCTCACAGACAACACCACCGCCATGTGGTACTGCAACAAACAAGGCGGGTGGGGTCCTGGACCCTATGTCAGGAGGCCCTCCGCCTCTGGACCTGGCTGGAACATCAGGGCATATTCCTGGTTGTTCAACACCTGGCATGTTCTTTGAAAGCCAGGGCGGACGAACTCAGCTGCAGGTGCATGATGGATCACGAATGGCGTCTTCACTCGGAGGTGGTGCAAGGTCTCTTACAGCAGTTGGGAGAGCCTTGGTTAGATCTATTCGTCACCGAAGAGAATTCGCAATGTCAGCAGTTCTGTGCGCTTACATTTCCAAGGCTTCACTCGCTAGGTGACGCTTTTTGTCGCGAGTGGAGGTGCAGTCTTCTATACGCCTTTCTGCCTATACCACTTCTGACCAGAGTGCTGAAGAAGATCAGGTGCGACCCGGCCCAAGTCATTCTTGTGGCTCCGGATTGGGCGAGAAGAGTCTGGTATCCTGAGCTGCTCAACATGGCCATCAATGCTCCGATCCGACTGCCTCTTTGGGAGGATCTTCTGTCGGAGCAGCAGAGGACGGTCCTCCACCCGAACCTGTCCAACCTCCACCTCCTTGCATGGAGATTGAGTGGCGGCAGTTGACGTCTTCTGACCTGCCTCCCGAAGTCTGCGCTGTTATCTTGGGAGCCAGGCGTCCCTCCACTAAGACGGTATAAGCCTGCCAATGGAATAAATTTGTGGCATGGTGCACAGCAAAGGCTGTGGATCCCCTTTCCGACCCTCTTTCTTAGGTTCTCTTGATCCTCCTTTCTTTGGCCCAGTAGGGCTCTGCTCTGGGCACTCTAAAGGGCTACATTTCAGCAGTTTCAGTCTTCCTTAGGCTTCCTGATCCGCCTTCTCTTTTTAAGTCCCCTGTTGTAAATAGATTCCTTAAGGGCATTACTCATCTTTTTCCACCCATTCCCTTCGTAATTACTCAGTGGAACTTGAACTTGGTTCTTACTTACCTCATGTGCGCTCCCTTTGAGCCGCTATATAACTGTCCTCTAAGACTTCTCACTTTGAAAACTGCCTTTCTGGTGGCCATCACCTCTGCACGCAGAGTGAGTGAGCTGCAAGTTCTTTCTTCCAAGCCTCCCTTTCTGGCTGTCCATCCGTAAAAGGTCGTCCTGAGAACTAGACCTTCCTTTCTTCCCAAGGTGGTTACTTCTTTCCACATTGGCAAAACCATTACTTTGCCCACCTTTTTTCCGCCTCCACATCCTTCAAAAGAGGAAGAGAGGTTCCACCATCTGGATCTAAAACGTGCGCTTTCCTTCTACTTGGATCGCACCAAACAATTCCGGGTGGACGACCAGCTCTTTGTTGGTTACGTGGGTGCTAAGGTCGAGCCGTGCACAAACGGACCATCTCCAGGTGGGTTTTTCTGTGCATCAAAGCCTGCTATTCTTTGGCAATGAAGGGGCCTCCAGTGGGACTGCGCGCCCATTCCTCCAGGGCGACGGCAGCTACCACTGCTTTGAGAAAAGGAGTCCCCCTAAATGACATCTGTCAGGGAGGCACGTGAGCATTGTTGTACATGTTCAATGAACACTACTGCCTGGACAGCCAAGTCCGGAGAGACGTCTTCTTTGGCCGTTCTGTTCTCCAGGACTTTCTGGTGTGAACTTAGTTTGCAGACCCACCACCGGGGTTGGTATTGCTGCCGTATCTATTCTAAGGTAAGGAATCTATAGCTAACTGTTTCTTTCAGATGAACAAGTTACTTACCTTCGGTAACAATATATCTGTAAGAAACATAGGTTAATGATAGATTCCTTACCGCACCACCCATCCTCCCCGTTCTAGGGTTAGGGACATCCTTTCAGGGCCCTAGTTTTGTGCACCAGTGGTCAGCAAATTGCATGGTTCTGCGCTTCTGGCGTGGAAAGTCGTGTACTGAACTGACGTCAGCGTGCGAGGGTGGCGTCTATGTAGCTATCGCAACGTCATCCTGGTGACCATAACACCGACAACGAACGCGGAGTCGACCAACGTCACCTTCCGATGCGCAGGGGTACTGCTGATGAAAAACTTTCCGGATCCAGTCTGACGCCCGGGGGTAATTCTAAGGTAAGGAATCTATAACTAACCTATGTTTCTTACAGATATATCGTTACCGAAGGTAAGTAACTTGTTCAACGAGCCGCTCCATGCCGGCCTCCCTCAAGCTCGGCCAAGTCATTCCCTTCATCAAGAAAACAGACGCCAACCAAAACAAACGTAACAACTATAGGCCTATAACTAACCTCTCCCTCCTTGCCAAATCCATAAAACCATCTAAAAATGTGTGCTTGCACAATTCAACAACCACATTGAAAAATACAACCTGCACAACACCTTCAAATCTGGATTCAGAAAACAGTACAGAGACTGCAATACTGAACATCACAGACAACCCATACAGATCTCTGGATGATGGCCAGGCCTGCCTCGTAGTCCTTTTGAACCTCTCAACTGCCCTTGATAATGTCAACCATGGCATCTTACTAAACACCCTTTCACAGCGTGCAGGCATCAATGGAACTGTCCTATAGTGGTTTGCCTCTTTCCTTAACCAATGCTCACAGCTACACAAACTAAACAACTACACCTCAAAAGCAACATCAGTTTCACAAGGAGTTCTTCAAGGGCCAATCCCATCTCCTGTCCTAATCAACCTCTATATGGAACCGCTTGCAATGATCCTCAAGCAAGCCATAATTGCCAATCATCTCTATGAAGATGACACCCAATTCTACATTAACATTTTGTTAGTTACAGACATCCAGCACCTAAACAGCACTCTCTCCATTGTTCCATCCTGGCTGAGAAACAACTATCTTAAGCTAAACTACAACAAAACCAAACTCCTCTGCTTCCAACTGAAAGAAAAGTCCTTTCCTGTAGATATCTGGCTTGACTACCTCAATGCGTTATGATGCAAACTATCCATCTCCAACTCCGTCAAATTTCTAGGGATTACACTTGACAGAAACATGAACACAAAAGAGCACATTAATGCCTAAGCTAAAATTACTTCTACACATTGAAGCACCTTAAAAAAATCAAAGCCTTCATCCCCATCGAAGACCTAAAGACCTTGGTTCATTCTTTAGTCCTCTACAACTTGGACTACGGTAACGCAATGCTCACGAGTGCCCCAAAAATTCACTTTCCACCTTTGAAAGCAAGACTTCCCGCAGTGGCCAGAATAGTGTTTGGGGAGAGTCCCTTTGAGCACATCACTCCCACTCTCAAGAAACTCAACTGGCTGCCAATTGAGGCAAGATGTATTCTCAAAATTGCCTAGATAACTCACGAAGCTCTTTACACAGAAAAAACAGTTTACCTTGCAAACAAACTTTCGAAAGCTGACCAAAAGAGAGCTCTTCAAAGTCTACTCCTTCTTCTGCTCAAATTTAAGAAAGAAAAATCTCGCACATGCTCCTTCTCCGGGAACGCTCCCAGAATCTGGAATACACTACCTCAGGCTCTGCATGACAACCAATCACTCCCTCACTTCAGGTAGAAACTTAAACTTCTTCGAAAAAATTACCTAAACACTCCCCCTTAAGCTATCTGACTGGCCAGATGCACTTACCCTCCAAACCAATCTGAGCATCACTACTTTGGGTAAAAACTGTGCTGCTACTCTCCCCACCTCCACAACACCCTACCATAACTACTTTAGAACTATGTCATCCACATAGCCTACCATCTAGTGTATACTTCTCTTATATACTGTTGCTATGCATTTTTATTATTCCATATGTATTGCACGTTATTGCTGCTGTGCTAACTCTGTAAAGGGCTCTGATACCTTCGGGTCTGGTTTGCGCTATCGTCCCCATGTACCACTGTCTAGCCTTGATGTGTGCCTCGGCCGATAGGAAAGAAGGGGGAATGGCTATATGTACAGAAGCCATAGGTTTGGTATAGAGGAGGCGCATATAAGCCAGAAAACATGGGCCAAAATTAATAGCTTCTAATAATCGGAAATGGAACTCCCACCTAAGAGAATCGAACGCTTTATCTATATCCGCGAGGAGTAAGGCCGCTGGACGTCCTAGCTCCAGAGCCAACGCCATAGCATTGTGAACCCAGCGAATATTATGTTGGGTGGCCCGATGCGGCATAAAGCCAGATTGGTCCAAATGAACCAGGTCTTGAATGCATACCCGCAAACGGTCCTCCAAGACCTTCCCCAATACTTTGTATTCAAAGATTATTAAGGAGATAGGGCGTATGAGGACGGATCCTCAGGTAGATGACCGGGTTTCAAAAAGAGGACAATTTCGGCCTAGCACCAGTCTCGAGGCAGTAGTCGCTGCTCGAGGGCCTCGTGAATCGTACCGAGTAAATGCGAACCCAGCGCAGCTATATGAGAGTGAAGAAACTCCATGGGGAACCCATTGGGACCCGGGGCATGACCCAGTCGCATCACGTTAACTGCGGATGTTAGTTTATCTATGGTAATGGGGACGTCTAATGGATCTCTCATGTGGGTCGATAGTCGTTGGGGGGAATGTCCCATTGAAACTCCGTTATGGTATCCCCAGAGTCCTGTTCCCTACAGGTATACAGCACAGAGAAATGGCGGGCAAATTCCTCCATCACCTCCACGGGCGTACTACGCAGGACACCATCACCACCCCGGATAGTGGAGACCATGGTCGGGCCCTGCTTGGCCTGACATAGCCTGTGAAGCATCTTTTTTTTGATAATCCATTTGATTAGATTTATAACAACATATAAATTCATTGGTTGCAGGTCAATAATCATCGGGATAAGCATGACATTGCACACAGTTAACAGGGAAAGCGGCGGTCCATCGGGGTGTAGTACAGCAGTCCATACATTAAGTACAATTGTACATGAAATAACATAAAGGCAGATCATCAAGGTGGTAGCATATTAAACCATTTACCCCACACTTTACTGAAAAAGTCCGGGCACCCACGGGCTTCGAATAGGGCTTCCTCCTGGATCCAACACCAGTCCACTCCTCTCCTCCAACCATGTATAGCAGGCACCTTAGCCTGGGACCAGTGTGCCGCTATGTCTCTCTTGGCCACCGCCACAGCCGTCCCCAACAGGCGCTTGTCCGCCCTAGAGCCATCCAAGCCGTCAAACACACCCAACAACATACGCATCGGATCATGGGGAACCTCCCATCCCAGGGCCTGCGTGAGTTCACGCTCCACCCCCCCCCAAAATGCCACCAAAGCCGGACAGCACCATACCATGTGATAAAAATCGGCTGAGGTGGAGGCACATCGTGTACATGCTGGAGAGGATTTCATCCGGGCCTTGAATAGACGTGTCGGGGTGAGATATGCCGCGAGCAGGTAATAAAGTTGAACCAGGCGCAACTTGGAGGATGTGATCAAGGTTTTGGGCGCCATAAGGGCATCCCTCCAGTCTGCCTCTTCTAGGGGGCCCAGGCAACCCTCCCATCGAGCCCTGAGCCGATCTAGGGAAGCGGGACCATTGTTCACCAGGGACCGGTAAATACGGGACACTCCCCCCCTCCCTAGATTTCGCATCATCACCTGAGCCTCCAGCGGGCTGAACTCTGGAAGGGAGACAGGGGGTGAGACATATGTATGTAGGGTGTGTCTGAGTTGTAGGTACTTATAGAGTTGGGAGTGTGGAAGGGCATGGCGCTGCTGCAGGTCTGCAAAGGAGCGGATGTGGTCCCCCACCCAAACATCTCCGAGCTCCGATGAGGCCCCACCATCGGAACCCCTGCAGGGACGAGACCTCCAGCATCCAGGACCCGTTCCAAAGTGGCATCAGCCGAGTGAGTTCCGGTCCCACCTCACGTGGCGTATGGCCGTGCGCCAGGCCAGAAACACCGTCCTGGTGACCGAGGGCATGGCCTATGGCACTGGGCTACCGTATAGAAATGCCTGGATCTGCGTGAAGTCCGACGTGCTGAGTTCCACGCAGTATGCAGGGTCGGACAAGCCGCCCGCATACCAATCGTGGATGACAATGAGTTTCGTGGCCAGGTAGTAGAGGTGGAGATTGGTTACCTCCATCAAAGGGGGGAATACGACAGTGCGCCAGAGATAAACGTGGTCTCCCCCCTCCCCAGAGAAACCGGGTGAGGACACCTTCAAGCTCGCGGAACCAACTACCCGGGAGGTGGATAGTAATGTTTTGCAGTATGTAAAGAAAACGGGGGAGGACCATCATTTTGAATAGTGCACTCCTGCCCAGGGGGTTAAGGGGGAGGGTCTGCCACCTCATGAGATCCACCTTCATCCGGACGACTAAAGGCGTAACGTTTAAGGCCCATTCGAGTACTGGAAGAAGACCTACCCAAACGCCAAGATATTTGACCGAGTGTCTCCTAAGGGGGATTTCCGACTGCCAGTCGTATCAGTCTCTGGAGGGATGTAGGGGAACCAAAGTTGACTTCGCCGGATTGAGGCAGAGTCCAGAGGCCCACTCAAAAGCGGAAAGAGTCGCCAGGCACCTGGGGATAGAGCTATCTGGGTCCGCCAAATAGAGCAGAACATCATCCGCATATAGGGCTATCTTATCAACCTGGCTCGAGATCCAAGCCCAACCCCAAATAAGTGGGTCCTGTCGGATGAGTGCCGCCAGGTGTTCCATCGCCAGCATGAATAAGAGTGGTGAGAGCGGACACCCCTGACGCGTACCCCTCCGGATCGGGAATGCCTCAGACAGCTCTCCATTAATGATTACTCGGGCTCTGGGATTGGTGTATAGAACTCTGATCAGATGGCGGAACAAGGGACCGAAACCCATCCTGTCCAGCACATCCTGCAGATAATCCCAATTCACCGTATCGAAGGCCTTCTAAAAGTCTATGAAAAGCAGTGCCAAGTATGGGGTTAGGCGACCACGGTGAGCAAGAGCCAGGTGGAGACGACGAATGCAGTGGCGAGTGCCCCTGGCAGGCATAAACCCGCACTGGTCAGGGTGGACCAGGTCTTGCAGGAGGGGTCTCTGAGCCAAGACAGTGGCGAAGATCTTGATCTCTGTGTTGATCAGTGAGATCGGGCAGTAGTCCGCACAGTTCAGGGAGGGCGGTTGCATCTCCGGAATAACCACTATCGTGGCAACATCAGACTCGGGCGGGAATGTCCCTGTCTCCGCCACATGGCGTAAAAGGTCCACCAAATGGGGGGCCAAAATATCCCGAAAGGCCGCATAGTACTCTTGAGGGTACCCATCAGGACCAGGCGTTTTACCGGAGTGTAAGAGCGAGATAGCATCCTGGATTTCCTCCAGGGTGAAGGGGCGGTCCAGAGGTTCTGCAGTCTCTTGAGAGAGACACGGCAGTCGGGTACCAGTTCCGTCCAGCAAGTCAGCCAGAGAAGCGCCCGGGGGATGAGCGGTGTAGAGGGTCGCGTAGTAAGCAGCAAAGGTTTGTGCGATGGCTGAGGACATCACTTGGAGGGCCCCGGTGTTCGAGCGGACCTCAGTAATAATACGGTTGACTTTGGGATAGGACACAAGGTTGTGGAGGAGCTTGCCATTCTTGTCACCCCACATATAAATACGGGCAACCGACGAACGGCAAAGCATCTTAGCAGATTCCAACGAGATCCGATGGATCTCCTCGCGTACTGCTGCTAGTTGTCGGGAGGAATCCCACGGGTCGCTAGTGAGTTGAGCTGCTTCCAGCTGTGCCGCCCGGGATTCCAGTTGGACAAGCTGGGCCGTCTGCTCGGACCTCTTCCTGTGGACCAGTCCCCTGGCCACCCCCGGATAACGCCCTTGCTAGCCTCCCACAGCGTTCCCGGCGAGGGAACCGAGCCCGTATTGGTGGAAAAACAGTGACGCAACTCCTGACCAAGCAACTCTAGTGTCTCAGAGTCTTGCAAGAACCAGGTGTTTAGCCGGCAAGTCGCTCGTGGACCCGTTGGAGGGAACCCGTTGGAGGGAGATGGGAGAGTGATCTGAGATCCCCCTGGGCAGTATCGTGGCCCCAGAAACCAGCTGGCAGTCTGTAGCCGGCATCAGTAGAAGGTCAATTCGGGAGTGAGTATGATGAGCTGCCGACGTGTGGGTGTATTGTTCCCTACGGGGGTTCCAAACCCGCCACACGTCACAGAGACCTAGGGCTGAGGACCAGCTTGAGAGGATCTTCGCGGAGATGACATGGGCTCCGGATGGGGTCCCTGTCGTATCACGCAGGGGCTGCAGAACGGCATTGAAGTCCCCCCTACCACCATAACACCCTGCGGGAGGGAGGAGATCACTCGTTTAAGGTGGCGAAGTGCTGGAGACAGGAGTGGAGGGGGAATGTAAAGGCATAGGAGGCTCAAGGGGCGCCCCTCAATGGTTCCCGAGACGGCCACATAGCGGCCCTGTGCATCAAACTCAGCTTTAGCCAGGGTAAAGGGAAGCCCTTTCCTCAGCAAAATGGCCACCCCCCGGGAGCCCCGTGTAAAACCAGAGTGCCAGACCCTGTCAAATCCATAGCGAGCGAGGAAGTTGCATTGTGTACCCAGGAGGTGCGTCTCTTGGAGGAAGAGAATTTCCGGCATGTGGCGGTGAGCAGCACAGAGGACAGCGGTGCGCTTAAGTCGGTCTAAGAGGCCATTGACATTCCAGGAAAGGATATGGATAGGTCTAGTGAGAGTGTAAGTCATCTAAGGGAATGGACTGTGGAGGGGCGGATAACTACGTGGGCCCTTACGCACCTGGAGGGGAACACCAACCCGAATCCGAGCCCAGAAACGGGGCCATGGAAATTGGTGATCTGCTCATTACCTGTGGAAACCAAGGAAGGAGGAAACACAACTACCGATGGGAGCTCCCGCGGCCAAAAATAACAAACTGATGGATGATGTGATCTGCGTGTCAACTGTGGATCAATCAGAGAAACATAGCTACCAAGAAGAACTGCAACCAGCGGCACGTAGGCGGCTAAACAAAACAAACTGTCGAGGAACAACGGACCCCCGTCCCTCCCAGCCCCCCCAACTCCCCCCACCCTTCACTTCTGAAGTGGAAGCGTCTGTCGCCCCAAAACCCCAACTACTAACTACACTACAAAGAGGTGATTCGCTACTCTAAAACAGTTAGCAACAATCAGTCAGGAGCATGGCTGAGTCAGAACCCCCTCCATGTATACGGATGCATGCCCACAATGGATAAGCATGGAGTGGATAACAAAGAAGTCACAAGATGGTTCGGATCCAGGATGGCAGTGAGAAGGTAAACCCTGGCCGGGTCTTCCAGCAGAGCCAGGGGAGAGCCCCGTTCCCGGGGTCGGGGATAGGCTCACTATAGCAGGTCCTGAAGGGTGGAATGAAGGCATACAACTTGTAACACTGATCACACCCCCTCCTCCCCACCAGAGCCACGGATCACGGGGTTTCCAGACAGATTTGAGTCCAACATGGCCCTCCGTCGAGTGACGTCTGATCGCGGGGCGCTACCCATGTCGATAAGGGAAGACACCAGAGTAGGGGAGGAGGCCCTCTGGCTCAAGGTCTGAATCGCGGAGTGCCGGGACAGTGTCCCCAGCGACTGAGAGTTCCTCCCCCCCCGGCGGTTGCCCCATTGTCTGGATCCAGTTTGGCGTAGCTGTGCCTTGGGTATCTCCTGGCCGGGTTGGGTCATCGTTTTCGGGTCAGGGGAGGGGGCCGCTCCAGGTAGGAGGGGCCGCTCTTCCGTAAACCAGGTCCACGCCGCCTGTGGGGTGTCAAAGAAAAAGGTTTGGTCTTGAAAAAAAACACCTTAAGGCGAGCCGGGAAGAGGAGTCCATAACGGAGGCCCATGGCCCTGAGTTTCTGCTTGACCTCTTCGTAGGACCGGCGTTGAGTTTGCACCTCCCTAGAATAGTCCAGGAAGACCATGATTTTGGAGTTTTGGAAGTGCAGTGGACCTAGCACCCTGGCGGCCTCCAGAATCGCATCCCTGTTCCGGAAGTTGAAGATTCGCAGGATAATGGGGCGAGCGGGAGCTCCAGGAGGGGGTTTAGGAGCAAGGGAGCTGTGAGCTCGCTCCATCGCAAACCAGGGGATGAGTTTCTCTTTGGGGATCCAGGACCGGACCCATGCCTTGATGAAGGTGTCAGTGTGCCCCTTCTCCACTCCCTCCGGAAAACCCAGGAGGCGCAGGTTGTTTCTCCAGGCCCTATTTTCTGCGTCCTCGGGCCTTCGATGTAGCTCCACGGTCTGTGCCTGCAGGCGGGCCACTTGGGATTTGAGAGTGCCCATGTCGTCCTCCACCGTGGAAAGACGAGACTCCGCCTCTGTAATACGGGCCGTGGCATTACAGAGGTCTTGCCGAATCAGTGCCACGTCAACCCTCACTTCACCAATCTTGGCTTCCACCGAGGCATGCGATGCGCTAATCGCCTGCAGGATAGTGGAGAGGTCCCCTCCAGCCGCCCCAGGTGCAGCCGCAGACCCAGCCGCTGGGTCGTGATCAGTCTTTGTGAATTGGTCCATTTTTGTTTGGGTTGAGGGAGTGGTGGCCTGAGAAGCGCGGTTCCTGCCCATGTTCCCAACGAGTCAGGTGGAGGTGCTCTACTTGGGGGGGAGGGGGGGATGCAGCAGCGCCACTGCCGCGGTCCCTGCCACCTGGTATGGTGGCCGATCCCTCTCCCACTCCCCTACGGTGGAGGGAGGCGGCCGCCCTCCAGGGTAATACTCCTCTTCGTGGCAATGGTGGCCCACGCGCAACCTCAGTGGGCCCAAGACCCCAGGGCCCCTCCACAGGCCTCAATCTTAAGATCCTGGGCTCCAGGTAAGAGGAAGGGGGCAGGCACACACGTGCACTACCCGACACAGCAGTCGATCTGCCCCTCCCTAAGTCTCAGCGCATCTCACAGCCTGCAGTCTATGGGGGAGAAAAAAAGGGGGGAACGTCCAGTCCGCATGTTCAAGGTAGGCCAGGGACCCGATGGGCCCCTGGAGTCGGGCACCCCACCTCTCCGGTATCCGGATGGGTAAAGAGGGTGGCTCACTTCACTGCCGCTCGCAGCTACCTGCCTCCATTGCAAGTGGAAAGAGTTAAAAATGTCACGGGTCAGCCTCCCTGCCGCCGGTGTGGGTCACCCAGCACTTCTCTACATCTCACACCCCAAAATGGCAGAGGGCACAAACATTCACAGCAGACATGGGGGGGGAGGGGCACCCCAGCGGGGGGCGCATAAGGAGGTTCAATGGAGCCTACGCAGATAGTGATGCAAGTTCAGGCCCCAGGGCCGGCCCGACCGGCCCGCCAGCACCGCAGCGCACAGTCCCGCTGCCCACCTCAACCACAGTCTCGTCTCTCGTCCACACGGCCCCTCATGGCCGCCGAAGGGTGCGGGGGGAAGGGAGGCCCACACAGCAAACCCCCCGTCTCCTCACCTCCTCCCGGCCATAGCGCAGGCTGCCCCCGGCTCCTGGCGCCTCTTCAGCGGCTTCGGCGGTCACGTCACCCAGGGCCCGGCATCCAGCTACCCCAGCAAGGCGTCAAGGCCCAGACTCGTCTTCTCGGGCTGTCGGCAGGTGTAGATGCGGCGCGGCGAGCAGGAAGCGCCGCAGCCGGCGCCACCCAGCAGCAACCTCCTCCGGTCACCTCCACCGCCGGTATATCTCAGGCGCCGCTCCGCTCCCACGAGCTCCGCCGATGCACCCTGGAGCCAGCCCTCTAAATCCACGGGCACCGGGGCGGGAGGTCACTCCCTGTGTCTGGACCGCAGCCCGACCCCCCGCCACCGGTACAGGCCACTGCTGTCAGGAGGATCGCAGGTGAGCAGGGCGGGGAGGGAGCAGCTGGTGCGCCCAGCCGAGAGATCAGGCCCTAGGAGCAGGCAGCGCGGGGGCCGCCATCTTGAAGGAGGAAGGCCGCCCGGAACAGAGTGCCAGTGAAGGCGACGTGGGCACCAGGCAGGCCCCCCGAGGGGTCAGGGTGATGCAGGCAGGATGTAAGAGTCGTCCCTGAGACTCTGGGACGTCGATGGCCGATATTAGTGGGCCGATGCGAGGCGGATGACTGAGGGGGTCCGGATCATTCTTAGAGTGCGACCACCTTCTTGACGCCTCAAGCCACACATCTTACTAGATTTATCCCCCACTGGTATATTCGATACTGGGACGCCAACCAGATGTCCTTTGACTCCTCTGTCAGCTAATGATGCAGCTGCGGTTGCGCCAGGGATACATTCCTCCAAAGGGCCGGGGTGGGTTCCATAGAGCATTTCGCTTCCAGGGAAACGCACCGGGCCTCAAGTTCAGACCTCTGAGCGGAACACTTGTGCTTGTCGTTAGTCCCATAGCTAATGTCCATCCCTCTAATAGTAGGCTTCAAGGCTTCCCACAGGGTGACTCTAGACAGCGCGGAGTCTGAGTTCAGGGAGAGATAATCTTGGATCGCCGTAGAGAGGCACTCCTGATAATCAGGATCACTCAGATGCCACGTGGACATCCACCATCGGAGCGGGGGCCGTTGACAACTTAGGAGGAGTGCCACCAGGATGGGCGAGTGATCAGACAGCCCTTTTGGGAGATGTGAGATCTGAGAAAACCTGTGGACATAACTCTGTGGTGCAAACAGGTAGTCTAAGCGGGACATGGAGCCATGTACCGCTGATATGTAGTGTAGCCTATTTCTGCGGGGTGATATGCCCGCCATAGATCCGCCCAACCCAGTGTTCCAGCAAGCGATAACAGTTTTGGAAGTACCTGCAAGGGGGGCCACTTCAAATTCCGCCCTCCTGTCAAATGATGTCATAACGTCATTCCAGTCGCCATCTAATAGAGTCAGACCCCCAGGAAGTTCACCCCTCAGCCGAGTCAGACATTCCATGAACATGGCCCGGAGGGGCAGAGGAGCATACACACTACCCAGCGTCAGTGGTTGACCGTAAAGCGTCCCAGTCAAGAGAACATATCTGCTGCCATCTTTAGGAAGAAGGAAAGGGACGCGGGCATGAATAAGGATGGCGGTCCCACGAGAACACCCTGTGAAGCCCGCATGGAACACCTGTTAGATACTTACAGCGGAGCAGCGTTGCGGGGAAGGCAGGCATCCAGTCCTTGCAGTCATCGTTGCTGACTGGGCAATGAGGAGTGATACCCCCAATACCACGCTATGGCTCATGGGGCCATCCGCACTTTGAACTTAAATATTTCAAACGCCAATTGGGCGCAACGAGCAAACCATCACTTAAAACATTGATAGGTACATTACACATTATTTTTGTAAATATTTTTTTGAGCACTTTCACATTCTATGTGAGTAAGGTGGGGATCATAGTGCATATCCTCGTCCTGAAGAAGGAGTCTTGTACTCCGAAACATGTTGACACTGTTGTTGGTTGATATACCCTAGCACGTATTTTTTCAACCAGTCTTTGCACTTTTTACTAATACCAGCCAGGGACAGAATAAAAATTTTCTCTTTTCCTTAGTGCCAGGTATTTTTTTAATCACTTTTTTTCACCTCACCTCACTCACATCACACAAACACACTCCCTCACATAGTTCACTACAAAGTGCTCCTGCGTAGTCGTTTTGTCGTAGCACGCCGCATCCCGTAGAGGGGTGCGAAGGCCCCGATGATGAAGCATGACACCAAGGGGCCTGTTGGTGTGTGAGGGGCATTTAAAAACCACGGTGTGCTCCCCATCCTTGAGGGACCACTGAACTACCACTCTGTGGATTCTACTTTGTTTATTCAGATACCGAATCTAGCCAGACACGGGGCTAGGAGATGAGTCTCCTGTAGTAGGAGAATGTCGGCCCCATAACGTTTGGCCTGCCTGAGGATGGTCCCCCGTTTCACTTTATTAAGCAGTCCTGGGACATTCCATATCACCACTGTCAGTTTGCCTATATGGGGAGCTGTTACTGGATGAGCCATGTATCTAGTCTGCGTCCAAGAGCAGCCGTCTGCCTAGTGGGGAGTGGGATGTGCATCTGCGTGTATAAACAACAGAAAAATAAACCCTACAAATCTGAACCCCCCCATCGACAACCCCTTTCCCCACCCAATACTGCCAAGAACTAGGAGCATCTGTCGTGGCAAGGGTAACCTCAGGACCCAAAACACGGACCACATGGACCCCCCCTCCAATGGATCCCAACCACCCCGAAAAACATGAACCTTGGGGAGCTAGTGGGCGTGCAAGTCAAACACCATGCAAACAGCCAACTCGACGTGGTGCTAAATGATCAGGGCGAACCCAAGCCATACACAGTCAGTTATGTGCAGCTAGAAATACCAAAGGCTGTGGGTTGGTCAAGGAGCAGAGGATCTACGAGCAAACCAGAGCAATGTCACCCTTTGGATTTCGTCCTGTGAGAATGATTCCGTTGTGAGCCCATACAGGAGTCCGACTCCCAACGGCGGCATGGAATGCAGCTTCAGGTGGACCCTTTCATCAGACCAGGCAACGGCCGCTTCAGGCGAGTCAAAGAAGAGAGTTTTGGAATTATAAATCACTCGGAGCCTGGCAGGGTATAGTAACATATAAGGGATGTTGAGTTCACGTAGCCTCTGTTTTGCTGCAGTGAAGGACTGCCTTTGTTGTTGCACCAGGCGGGTGAATTCCGGAAAGATCATGATGGGCCTTGAATCGAAGACAAGCTTGTCTTTATTCAACCGGGCATATTGCAGCACTGCGTCCCGATCAGCATAATTTAACAGCTTGGCAATGACCAGCCGTGGATTTTCTCCAGGAAGTGGCTTTCTTGTAAGCGCCCAATGAGTCCTCTCAACCACAACATACGCTGAGATTCTATCCACTGGCAGCAGATCTTTAAGCCAAGATGTGAGAAAATGATTCATGGAGTCTCCTTCAAGGCCTCCGAAAACCAACAAAGCAGAGATTATTGCGCCTGGAACGGCTCTCCGCATCCTGGGAAATCACGGTCAATTTATTGACCTGCTGTTGGAGGGTCTGCATGTTATCCTCCACAGAGGACACTTGTGTCTTGGCCTCGGCAATACGGTCAACAGCCTTGCGCAGGTCCTGCCTCAGAAATGAGACCTCGGTACCCACTGCCCCAATCTTGGCCTGCAAAGTGTCTCTGGAGTCTGTGCTGGGCGCGAGCAAGGCTGCATTGTCCGGAACAGGGCCCGGGAAAGGGCCCCCACTTGCGGGTCATGTGGCACCAGGTTTCGCTTTCCCCATCGTTAGGACCTCCAGTGACCAGTGCCAATTACTTCCGGAAGATCGCCCTCCAGCTAGATATATTTGGATGCTACGGCACCGATCCACAACTGCAGGAGACTGTCCAAGGGGTGCCTTCCGGCCAGTCCTCACGGATTCCATCCACCCCTAGGCCGCAAGCCGCACTGGATCTAATCCAGCCGCTTCTGCAACGAGCGGCAGACAGCCAAGCGGGCCCCCTAAAGGAACCGAGCTCACTGGACCACCAGCGCATGGGAACATCCTGATACCCCGACGTCTAGGGCAGGCGCCTTCACCAGCAGTGTGGAATGCCAGGCACTATGTTTCCACAAAGTATTGGTGTCACCACATAGGGAGCCCCCCCTTTATCCGGGCTCCACCGCAGGACACCAAGGTGCAGCATAGGGTAAAAGTCCGGCCAATGACACCAATGACTGTTCCCCGGAAGCCTTATAAGGACCAAGATGGCGGCTGAGGTGTGCGCATTATTCCAGGGCCCAGGGCCAGATCTCAAGGCAGCTGCTGTCTCCCAATGCTTCGGGTGGGCATCGCATCACATACCCACTGCACCAATGCCCCCAGCGCAGCTCGCCACCAGCAAACAACCGCGCCTCAGCGCACAGTGCCTGGGCGTCCCCTCTTCCTTGAGGGAGATCGCTTCTCACGGTGCCAGCAGTGCCCCGGGGCACAGCTCGGCACTGGCACCCCAAGCCCCCAAGCCCCAAAGCAGTCGGTCTCCCGTCCCAACCAGCGCCCGGACCGGGACAAGCCCAGCGACCACAGCGGGAAACCCCAGCCGGGCCCACAAGGTCTCCTAACAGCCCAGGCTCCAGCCGGCGACCCAACCGCCACTCAGAAAGGCCCAGGAGGGAAAGATGCGTGGCTCCGGACATCCCCGCTGAGACCCCCAGCACCCCCTCTCACCTAATTTCACGGCGGAGATCTGCTCGGCCTCAGGCACGGGCTCGCAGAAGCCGACAGCCTATGCAAGGACACCGAGCTCCATCCCAGCGTGCACCCTCGGTCCTTGAGCTCGCCCGCACTCCCTCGAAAAAGATCTTCACCTGGGTCCATGGGCACAACGGAGGAACCGCTGTCCTGCGAGGCGAAGATTAGCACACATGGGTTGGATTAAACCGAATTAATATCGGATAATGATGGCGGGCACACGGTGCTCACTCAAGCAGCGTCCGCCATGCTCGCAGGCCAGGCCACGCCCCGAGGTAGTCTTATTTTGATAGGTGACTTTAAATAGGAATGATGAAAAAGGCCATTACATAGTGCAGAACGTAGGGTAAGACATTCTTTCCTCCTGTTGGCTGTAGCGTTAAAAACATTCTGTGAAACAAAAATATTCCCTCGCGACCATATAAGTTTCTTTTTTGCTTTGGCAGCATTTAGAACTTTCAAGAGGTCAGTAATCTCTAAAAAGTAGAGGATGAGGCCTATCGGTTTAGTAGATAGTTTTGTGTTGAAAAGTCAATTACCCAGCCTATAAGCTTGTTGCACATTCAGAGTGGTGGAAGAAGGCAAATCTAATAGCTGTGAAAGAAAGGATACAAAAAAGGATACAGGATTATCACCTTCTATTCTTTCAGGAAGACCATAAATATGCAAGTACGCATGTTTCTATTTTTCTATGCTTCTGAGTGTCTCTTCAGTTGAAGGACTTCCTTCGCCAACACTGCAATTTTATTAGATGCATCCTGTAAGTCACTAACCTGCTGTTCCACCAAATACATACTTGTGTCTCTATAAGGAACCACGTGTCATCATGACTTTGAAAGCATTTATTAGTCTCCTCCACAAAAGAACAAAGTGCTCAAATTTGTTCAACAAGAGCTCCATTGATATATCAAATGCTGAGTGGCCATGTGAAGGAGGGTCCTGTTTAAGCCTCTTATTTGTACAAGATGGAGATTGAGCATTCACTGAAGAAGTAGAAATTAAGGTTGAGCGAGAATTAACTGATTGCGCCATATCAGTAGGGGAGTTGTGTCGGTGGCTTTGGGGTAAACCAACTTACAGAGCTAGTATGTAACAATGGTTTCTTGAGTCTACCCATAGAATAATGGAGCAAACAATGAGTTATTGGGAGAAGTTGGCCTGGTATATGATGTTCACTATTCTAGTGAGCACCTTGCACCAGTCCAAACAACCCTTATGGTGATGGTTGCAAAGTCAACCTTATAGACCAGCTATCCTAGTGGTAGCATGGACAAAGCAGTCTTAGGCTAAAACTTCAGAGAGCATGTGAAGCAAGCTGTTTTACCATATGTAACCCCTTGAATACCAAATGAAAGGACACCACACAGTTTATATATAAAATATATATGTATTTATTATAAACACAACCCCTCTGAACTCTTTATGAGGTCAGAGGCTAAAGCACATAACAAGTTACTCAATTATCATACAATAAGTTGCACAAAATACAGTCGTGCCCTAGGGGCGCTGAAGACCATATACTAAAATAGTGGTATAAGAACCACCTCACAAACACAGGATGGGCCTAGGGCCTAGGGAATCGCTGGGGCTATGCTGTGCTAACAAGAGTTAGGGAGAAAGAGGCCCACGGGATGCGTGTGCAGTGTCTATTCACACACGCGAGTTACCATAGGGAAACAATGGGAACATAAGAGTTAGAAACGAGTTCTTTTAGGACACTTCCGGATGTACTAGGAGAAAGCCACTGAAAACTAGGACACTAGGATAGTCAATACCCACAGGAGCACCGGAGTGCCCGCGTTATCTCACCCACAGGAGCCGGGTGCATAGGTGTCAAGTTCTGTCGGGTATCGTCGCTGATTCCTATGGAGACCTGTAAAAAGATGCTGCAGGCGACCAGGAGAGAAGTGTCCGGTTGGATCCAAGGGCTGATCAAGGATGAAGAGTACCTGAAAGCAGAGGGGAGAGAGTCTGAGTCACTAGCCAGTGACCAGGAAGGAACCAGGAGGGAACCAGGCGATGTCGCGAAGCAATCAGGTGATGTCATGAAGATTGACTCTGCAGCCACGTGGACCAGGAGGTGTCAACGACAAACTGGAGCAGGATACGGACTGTCCCACGAAGGATCTCGCTGTTGGCGGTGTCGGCTTCCGGATTGGAGTCAACAGGCCTTTGCAAATGCAAGCCACGCAGGAATCGCATATTCGCTTCGAGTTAGACCAGCAAGGTCTATGGGGCATCTCCTTTGAGGGAAGCAGGGGCCCACCTGGAGCAACCAGGCAGGTGGTTCAGATTCAAAGGTTCGTCGTCACAGAGGCCACTAGCCAACGGGGAAGTAACCGGACAGACGCGTCAAGCACAAAAACACTAGCAGGCCCCACGCGGCACTCATGGAGTGTGGAGGGCTGTGCGTCGGTGCAGAAGGTGCACGGGGCTGGGGCTTCTCAATCCCCAATGCACAACTTCGAGGGTGCCTCAGAAGCTGCACAAGTAGCAAAGAGCAGGTTATTCAAGATAGCCGGTCCCACGTCTCTCATCGCCTATATACTAATCTGAGGGGCTGGATTACCTGCTAGGTCCCTCCTATGGGTGGGACCAGGGAAGGGGGTGGTTACACCCCTTTTCCTTTGTCCAGTTTCGCGCCAGAGCTGGGGCTGGAGTGCCCCATCAACTGGTTTGTACCGGGCTGTGCATGGGACACCTTGTGTGCCCCAGGCAGTGTCTCATTTCATTCAGCCCTCCCTGCCCCAATACACTATGGCCTGTCTGGGGTGGTGCTAGCACCTCCCAAGACAGGAAACCTATTGTCCAAGCCTCTCTCGCTGGAAGGACTCCCAGCAGCAGGAGGTCAGACTTGTCTCTGTGGCAGCAGCATCCATTTTGTGATGCTGAGGCTCTGGTTAACTTTAACCGGGATTAACAGGAACAACATGTCTTCTCCCTCTAGAAGGGTGGAATGGTACCCCCGTCGACAGAACTGGTGAGGGGGTAGTATTCCAAAGCGTATGACACCTTACACGACATGTTTTGATAAAGCCAAACCAGAGTTAGCATTTAACCGCGAGGATTATAATGCACTTAAGAGTATATGGTATGGCTATATCATAGAACTGCTATAAGGACATGGTTCCGAAAGCTGCAGACAGGCTCAGATCATGCTAGAGCCTCATCTCACATAAAACCAAGCACTCTGCCTTCAGGATTGTTAAGGCCTGCCATAGGAGTGACTTATAGATATATGTGTGTCTATATTTAGTGGTAGGTATAGGAATACTATACCTAAGCAAGGGGTGATTACACGACCTTGCCCCAGCTGAGTGATCGGCCAGTTGTGTCAGTTTGGATGGCCAGCCAGGGGTGGCATAAGATATGCTGCAGCCCCTGGTAGGCCTTGGATGCACCTATGCCCTGGGTACCTATGGTACACTATACAGGGGCTCACAAGGTGACCCAGCATCCAATTGGAGATGTACCTAAAGTACATGGAGTCCATTTTACAGTGAGAGCAGATAGCCTGGGGCCCTGATTAGCAGGATCCCAGGCCAACTAAGTCGAAAACCAACTAAACACTAGGCAAAAAGTTGGGGGTAACCATAGTCAGATATCCATCCTCCTACACAACCCCCCCCCCCCACCCCAAACGAAAAGAGATAAGGCTATCCTTGACCAGGTATGCCTATATTACCTGAGTGGCCATATAAGAAGGAACCTGCACTGGCATGGTTATCCCCTGTCTCATGGTCCACTAAGCAATCCCTCACCCTAGGGGTATCAGAGGGTCTTCACCATGGGGAATCTCTGCCTGTGGTGTGTTTTGGCAAAGTAAAAGGCTGGTGCTGAGATGGAGTACTGAAGTGAGGCTCCACTAATGTAGGGCTCAGCTTCCTCCAATCACTATCCACCATATAGGCCTTTCTTTCCATGACTGAGTTGCACTGTGCTCTCAGGGTCAACTTCTGACTGCCTACAGCTGGAGACCGGGTCCCTTTTGTTGGCTTACTGGAGGGACAGGTCAGGTTTGGGGCCTTTGGGTCCCAGGTTTGGCTGTGCCCAACAGAGTCCATCTGGGGGAGGTTCCTAACTAAGAGTAAGGGAGTTCCCTCAGGAGTTTTGGGAATTTTCACCTGGCTAGGGCTGGTAGCTTTGGTGCCCCTAATCTGCTGATGGGGGGTTCCTGTGGACAGGGGGCTCTTTGGGGTCCACTGGCCTCCCTGACCTCTACAGCCTTGTGCTGACTGAGGCAGGGTAGAGAGGGGCAGGTTACCTGCTCCAGACTGGGTCCCACCTTGGAAGGGTCCACTGACATCAGGGGCTCTGCCAGGCTAGGCCTGACTACCTCTGGGGCAGTTCCTTCACAAGGGGTAGGGTCAGTTCCCTGAGAAGGCTGACTCTCACCTAATGTCTGGTGGGAGGGAGACTTTTCTTCCTCCCCAATACTCTCTGTCTGTGTGGAGTGATCCATAGTTTCAGGCTTCACAACACAAAAATCTGTTTGAGTTTGGGCTGTGACCATCACAGCCCTACCAACCTTTTCAGGAAGGGATTCTGTTTGCGTGTGGGCTGTGACCATCACAGCCCTGTCAACCTGTTCAGGGAAGGAGTCTGCTTGAGATTGGGCTGAGACCATCACAGCCCTACCAACCTTTTCACGGAGGAAATCTTGAGCTGGGGCTGTGGCTATCACAGCCCCACAAACCTTTCCAGGAAGACCTACCATTTTGGAATGGGTTTCTTGCTCTACCTCAGCCCAGGCTGAGATCTCTATATCATTTCCCAGTAGACAATCTACAGGCAAGTTTGTAGACACTGCCTCTCTCTTTGGGCCAGTGACACCTCCCCAGCTGAGATTTACTACTGCCATGGGATGATCTTTCTGCACTCCATCAATATTGACCACCTGGTATGTGTGCCCAGGTAAAAGTTGTCCTGAGGGGATTAGACTCTCAGTCACCATAGTGATGCTAGCCCCTGTGTCTCTATAAGCTTCAACTTTCTGACCATTGATGAGGGGCTCCTGTCTGTACTTGCCCAAAGTGTTGGGACAAGCAATGAAGTTGGCAAACGCCTTGCCATTTTCACAGACAAGAGTAGCTGTGGCAGGGGACCTGGTTAGGCAGAGTCCACCTGAGTTCCCCAAGTAAACCCAGCCAAATGCTTGGGGGCACTCGCACCACCTGGGGGATTACTACTAGTAGTAACAGGAGGTGTTGGAGTATTACTTGGTGGAATGTTTTCCTTATTGTTGGCCTTTGGGCAACTACTGTCAGTCTTCCAGTGGCCAGGCTATTTACAGACATGGCTATAAGGTTTCTTTTGGGTAGATGAAGTGTTTTGGGACCCACCCCCAACATTGGAGTTTTGGGGCCCTGTAGGGGACTTGTCCTTGGATTTATCCCCACCTTTCTCTTGAGGCTTGGTATTATCTTTCTTTTGGTCACCACCCTGATTTTTAGGCCTAATCCTGGTTCTGACCCATTTGTCTGCCCTCTTACCCAATTCTTGTGGAGAGGTCAGATCAGAGTCCACCAGGTGCTGGTGTAGAAGCTGGTTTTGACAATTACTAAGGATCTGCTCCCTCATAATCAAATTGTACATTCCTATATAGTCCTGTACTTTGCTGCCCAATAACCAGCCCTCCAGAGCCTTAGTAGCACAATCTACAAAATCAGTCCAGTCCTGAGTCTATGTCTTCTGGGTATCCCTGAACAACAACCTATATTGCTCAGTGGTTAAGCCAAACCCATCAATCAGAGCACTCTTCAGGACTTCGTAGTTGTTAGCATCCCCATCACTAACTGTGAGGAGCTTATCTCTGCCTTTTTCTGAAACAGAGAGCCATAAGATTGCTGCCCACTGACTTTGGGGTACCTGCTGTACTTTGCAAGCCCTCTCCAAAGCAGTAATCCATTTGTGGATGTCATCCTCAACTTTGTAGGGGGGCACAATCTTGCTTAGGTTTCTAGTATCATAGGACCTATCTTTATCCTTAGGGATATTGCTGCCACCAGTGGAATCTAATCCACTTAACTTTTGCTCTCTAGCAAGGGCTAGTCTCTCCTTGACGAGGGAAGTTTCCTCCCTCTAGATCCTCAGATTGACTTCCTTTATTCTTGCCTGATGTTCTCTCCTCTGAGGAGAAGTCATTCCCCTCTGAGCAGGAGCATTAGAGCCTCTTGAAGCATTAGAGTGGAGAGATTCCCTAGAGTGGGATCTTCCCCTCCTATACCTCTGGCTAATTCCACTTAAAGGCCTGTATGGGGCTAGCCCATCCACAGCCCCATGTAGGCTTAGGTTAGCCTGGCTAAGTCTACTAACTTGGACCTGGCTGTCTACTTCCTCCCCAGAATCTTCTGCCTCCTCCTCTTCCTCATCATCTACGATTGTAAGGTCAGTGGCATCTTCTACTGAGGGTAGGACCTCATCTGCATTACCTGAGGGGTCTGAACTAGAGGCTTTCTGAACATCATATTCTTCCATGTGTTCTATCAGGTGCTTGAGGGTAGGGTGAGAACCCTGTTTTAACCTTCTAGAGGTGCACAAGTGCCTTAGCTCTTGGAAAGTTAGGGAATCATATCTGGAAGGTATCCTTAAAGGATCTACCTCCACTAGGAGAGATCCACTTGGTTCTGCTCTCAGAGACATGATCTAGTGAGGTGTGGCATGTGCACCTACCTACACTAAGTGTTACCTACTAAACCTCTCTAGGAGTTGTAGCCAGGGTGTGCTAAGCCCTTTGCTCTACAACAACTAAGTTCAGTAGAACTTAAGTATTATAAGACTTGTTATATGTAACTATAGGTACCTAATGTGATCTTTCAAATGATATCTTAAGATTACAATTGGTAAAACAACAGCAAGCTCTTATCCCAACCGCTGCACACCAATGTGAGAAGTTGGCCTGGTATATGATGTTCACTATTCTAGTGAGCACCTTGCACCAGTCCAAACACCCCTTATGGTGATGGTTGTAAAGTCAACCTTATAGACCAGCTATCCTAGTGGTAGCATGGACAAAGCAGTCTTAGGCTAAAACGTCAGAGAGCATGTGAAGCAAGCTGTTTTACCATATGTAACCACTTGAATACCAAATTAAAGGACACCACACAGGTTATATATGAAATATATATGTATTTATTATAAACACAACCCCTCTGAACTCTTTATGAGGTCAGAGGCTAAAGCACATAACAAGTTACTCAATTATCATACAATAGGTTGCACAAAATACAGTGTTGCCCTAGGGGCGCTGAAGACCATATACTAAAATAGTGGTATAAGAACCACATCACAAACACAGGATAGGCCTAGGGCCTAGGGAATCGCTGGGGCTATGCTGAACTAACAAGAGTTAGGGAGCAGGAGGCCCACGGGATGCGTGTGCAGTGTCTATTCACACACGCGAGTTACCATATGGAAACAATGGGAACGTAAGAGTTAGAAACTAGTTCTTTTAGGACACTTCCGGATGTACTAGGAGAAAGCCACTGAAAACTAGGCCACTAGGATAGTCAATACCCACAGGAGAACCGGAGTGCCCGCGTTTTACCTCACCCACAGGAGCCGGGTGCATAGGTGTCAAGTTGTGTCGGGTTTCGTCGCTGATTCCTATGGAGACCTGTAAAAAGATGCTGCAGGCGACCAGGAGAGAAGTGTCCGGTTGGACCCAAGTGCGGATCGAGGATGAAGAGTACCTGAAAGCAGAGGGGACAGAGTCTGGGTCACTAGCCAGTGACCAGAAAGGAACCAGGAAGGAACCAGGCGATGTCGCAAAGCAATCAGGTGATGTCGTGAAGCTTGACTCTGCAGCCACGTGGACCAGGAGGCGTCGACGACAACCAGGAGCTGGATAAGGCCTATCCCACAAAGGATCTCGCTGTTGGCGGCGTCGGCTTCCAGATTGGAGTCAACAGGCCTTGGCAAGTGCAACCCACGCAGGAATCGAATATTCGCTTCGAGTTAGACCAGCAAGGTCTATGGGGCTTCTCCTTTGCAGGGAAGCAGGGGCCCACCGGGAGCAATCAGGCAGGTGGGTCAGATTCAAAGTTTTGTCATCACAGAGGCCACTAGGCAACGGGCAAGTAACCGGACAGATGCGTCGAGCACAAAAACACTAGCAGGCCCCGCGCAGCACTCGTGGAGTGTGGAGGGCTGTGCGTCAGTGCTGAAGGTGCTCGGGGCTGGGGCTTCTCAATCCCCAATGCACAACTTTGCCTCAGAAGCTGCACAAGTAGCAAAGAGCAGGTTATTCAAGATGGCCGGTCCCACGTCTCTCGTCGCCTCCACGGGTCTCAGCTTTGCTGTGAATGTGGATCGGGGTCAAAGAAGTCTGGAAGCCTGGCTCTCATTGGACTCTGTGCTCGGGCTCCGGCAGGAGCGTCGACAAAGTAAACCTCAGATCGCTGGATGGTGCCTGTTTGCACAGGGTGGTTACTCCTTGACCACAAGGGAGATTCTTCAGTCTTCTAGTTGCAGTAGAATGTCGAAGGTCCACAGTTTCGTTTCAAGTTTCAGTTCAGGATAAATCTAAAGTCTCTTGACTCAGCTCCTACCTATATACTAATCTGAGGGGCTGTATTACCTGCTAGGGCCCTCCTATGGGTGGGACCAGGGAAGGGGGTGGTTACACGCCTTTCCCTTTGTCCAGTTTCGCGCCAGAGCTGGGGCTGGAGTGCCCCAGCAACTGGTTTGAACCGGGCTATGCATGGGACACCTTGTGTGCCCCAGGCAGTGTCTCATTTCATTCAGCCCTCCCTGCCCCAATACACTATGGCCTGTCTGGGGTGGTGCTAGCACCTCCCAAGACAGGAAACCTATTGCCCAAGCCTCCCTCGCTGGAAGGACTCCCAGCAGCAGGAGGTCAGACTTGTGTCTGTGGCAGCAGCATCCATTTTGTGATGCTGAGGCTCTGGTTAACTTTAACCGGGATTAACAGGAACAGCATGTATTCTCCCTCTAGAAGGGTGGAATGCTACCCCCGTTACCAGAACTGGCGAGGGGGTAGTATTCCAAAGCGTATGACACCTTACACAACATGTTTTGATAAAGCCAAACCAGAGTTAGCATTTAACCGTGAGGATTATAATGCACTTAAGAGTATATGGTATGGCTATATCATAGAACAGCTATAAGGACATGGTTCCGAAAGCTGCAGACAGGCTCAGCTCATGCTAGAGCCTCATCTCACATAAAACCAAGCACTCTGCCTTCAGGATTGTTAAGGCCTGCCATAAGAGTGACTTATAGGTATATATGTGTCTATATATAATGGTAGGTATAGGAATACTATAGCTAAGCAAGGGGTGATTACACGACCTTGCCCCAGCTGAGTGATCAGCCAGTTGTGTCAGTTTGGATGGCCAGCCAGGCGTGGCATACGATATGCTGCAGCCCCTGGTAGGCCTTGGATGCACCTATGCCCTGGGTACCTATGGTACACTATACAGGGGCTCACAAGGTGACCCAACATCCAATTGGAGATGTACCTAAAGTACATGGAGTCCATTTTACAGTGAGAGCAGATAGCCTGGTGCCCTGATTAGCAGGATCCCAGGCCAACTAAGTCGAAAACCAGCTAAACACTAGGCAAAAAGTTGGGGGTAACCATAGTCAGATATCCATCCTCCTACAGTTATGATAGCACATTAGTAATACATATTTGCAGCCTTTTACGAAAGAGCAATAAATGAAGTAGCAGGATCCTGATAGGGTATATCCCCAGCACGTAATATGCAAAGAAAGAACAGCACAAAAGAAAAACAGGTAGAAAAAAAACAGTAACCACCAAATAGTGTAGCAATCCAAAGCACAGGCAATGTAATTCATTAGTGGTGTACATCCATAATGCAGAGGAAGAGATTCAAAAGTGTAGCCAATTCAGTTAAAGGGCTTAGTAAGCCTTATGACAACATCAACGAGGAAAAGCAACATATTATGAGAAGCTATTTATATCTGATGGTTAAACAAATGAATCTGTCCATGTAGAAAAGAGCAGAGTGAACATTATGCTGTGTGAGCAGTATATCAGTCAACTGATAAATTGCAACAGGCACTCCAGCCACATGCCAGCAGGGAGGAGAGAGTGCATTTTCCTCTAAAAATCAGAAGACGCGCCTCCAGGAACTGCGCACAGCGGGAGTGAGTGAAGCAGCAGCATAAAATGGCGCCCACAGATACATCAGAAGTCCTCGATGGAAGAAAATATGAGAGTGGGTGCAGCTGCTACTCCATCAAGGTCAAGACCATGATCTGCTATTGTTCCAATGAGCGGAGAGACATTAATCCTCGTCAGTGCATAGTTTGTCTGCTTGAATAACCGCTGAGGATTCAAACGTGTTGCTGAGTCTGTAAGTCAGGCGGTCATCTTCAGTGGTGTGGATGCCACCCCCTCCCCCACTTTCTCCATGTTGACCCCTTTCAAATGTGAAAACTTGGAACTCCCTTAAAGTCACAGTTACATAACCCAGTGTCTGAAATACCATATGCAGAATTATTGAGCCTTATTAAGAGACCACTTATTGGGCCTTAAATGTATTCTGGAGGCTAAATATTTGTTGAAGGAATTGCCAAGACCATGCAGGATTTAAGATGTCTGCTATTATTAAACCTCAATTTGAGCCCACCGTGGAGCAATGAGATCAATTCTTTTCCAGTATTTCCTCAAAGACCATTAGTATATATGTGGCCATAGCTGAAACCAGAGAAACCCTTGGCCTGTAAGACCTGAGTTTGGATTGCAAGGCAGTTGGATTGGCTGGTGTGCAATGCAGAGATCTCAGAAATATATTCTTCTTACCATTACTAAATAGTGAAAAGCTTTTGAGAATGGGTGCAAATTTGGTCCTGTCTGTTTAGATTCAAGATTTTGTTGGCTGCTGCATTCAGAGTTCTTTGTAGCTTGCCCACTGTTTTTCAAGAGAGTCCTATAAAAAAAAGCCTACTTGAATAGTACAGATAGGCTTTCACTCTAGGTAGAGAGGCCTGTATACTGTATTGGAGGGAAAGATATGGCAAAATAGCCTCTTTATAGAGAAAGATTCCTTTATCATTTTGTTTATTTAGGATTGAAGTGCAAGCTTGAGCAAATCATCATGCCATGGTTTATTACTTAAAACAAAAGACACATAATTGATGTACAGAATGCAGAACAAAATCAAAACATTCACCCCCAGTCAAGAGATCTGTGTTAAATCCATCATTTGTTTGCTCACCATGCCCCCCCAGTTTAGACCTGGCCATATGCAAATCAGTCTTGACAATGTGCCTCATGGGAACAGTCGAATTTCCAAGCCAGGTCCTCCCTGGGCCAGACACAAGCCTCCTAGTATCGGTTGTGTAGTTTCACCTCTCATCAGCCAGGATAGCTTGAATCCAGTGGCACAGTGAGCCCGAGACCAACGTCTGGGCACACCCGGCGCACTTAGGGCGAGAAAGCAAAAGACACACAATTGATGGACGGAATGCAGAACAAATCAAAACATTCACCCCCAGTCAATTGTGTGTCTTTTGCATGGTTTTGATGGGACCAAGGGCCCGATGTAGGTCGGTCGGTAACGGCCGAAAATCGGTATTTTCGGCCGTTACCGACTGGTAAATCTGATTTGGTATGTAGGGCCCAGTATTTTACAGAATCGGTAAATTTACCGATCGGTAAATTTACCGATTCTGTAAAATACCGAATCGGTATTCATACCTAATCGGTATTTTTGACATGTGGGTGGGACTCTTCTGAGTCCCACAACCCTTAACGATTCGGTATTTTACCATCAAATATATTTGATGGTAAAATACCGATTCAGGTGTGCATGCACATGTGTGCATGCACACCTGTGCCATATGACAGGCAGACCTGCCCTTAGGGCAGGTATGCCTGCCACATGGCCCCCAAATCTTTTTTGGGGGTGCTAGAGGGTGTCAAAGTGACACCCCCTGCACCCTTGGCAAAATCTGTATTTACCGATTCGGTAAATACCGACCGGTAATGCCCCATTCATTCCTATGGGCTTCAAAGCCCATAGGAATGAATGGGGCATTACTGGTCGGTATTTACCGAATCGGTAAATACAGATATTTTCCGATTCGGAAAAAGGAGCATCTGGATGTTCCTACATCTCCACCCCTTAGATTTACCGATTTTTAATTACCGAATCGGTATGATTCGGTATTTAAAAATCGGTAAATCTATTTTACCTACATCGGGCCCCAAATCCCATGTCCTAGATTTACTTAGGAACCCCTGGTCGATGGTCTTTATTGTTTGCTATAGAAGTGTAGAGGGGAGGAATCAAGTTACTAACTATACAATTACCCTCCCCGTCTTGCTAAAAGACCACAGACTCTGGATTCAGATTTTGTTAATTTATTACAAAGAAAAGAATAACAGAATATAGACACACCTCAAAATCAGAGTATAAAGATACATGAATAACAGAGCCCATTCTACGAATATAGTTAATTTGGCACAATAGGCACAGAACAATGAATTCCAGAATCAGAACACAACTGAGTATAGACACTGCGTCCAAATCCCTTTTCATTTTTATTTCCGAAAATAAGGAATAATCTGTCCCTAATCTACTCCTAAAGTGGCATCCCTTCCTAACTTCCCAGAAGAATTTCCCTCAAAGGTGTCAGCATGTGTTGGCTTTTTAATACGTGCACTCACGTTAAATGGGTCAGGTAGCTTGAAGCTACAGAGCTCGTTCGAAGATGTTCCCTTTCCTCAGTCAAAAGCAGAAGTCCCACCAATCTGTCCCTGTGCTTAATACAAAAAGACAAAGTTACACCCCTAACAGGTCACATGGGAAGTTATTCTATGAACACCTTCCTTGAGTAACTTTCTACAGACTCCAATTCATTTGAAGCCTTCTTTGCCGACCTTGGTTTCCAGATTTCACGAGGCACGGAAGATGTCCTCCCTTCACTCTGTTCAAGTTCTTCAAAGACATTCCTCTCCTCCCACGTATCTTCTTAAATCTAAAATAACGAGGTTGAATTCATGCACCTACAGTAGGGGCAGAGGAAACTTTCTACACACACATACATTTTAATTAACTCCCAACTTGCAAGCAAACGAGGAGAAATGAAACTTAAGAAAAACTAAAGTTAGGCCTACAATCGGCAACCTAAGAATGTTCTTTAATGTACACCCATTACACAAGCCTCTATATAAATTATTTATGAACAGTGAATACATTTATATTACCTAATATTCATGATACACATGCATGATTACATGATTACTCTAAACGTGCGAAATCCTGATCAGTCCTGTAAATAGCGTCACAATTTCATCCTACTGATTTTAATATGAAGATATAAACTTCATTCTAATAACACACATTTCAGCCAAACAATATGGGAGTGCAGTTCATACATGAATATAATGCACCCTTACAAATTTAAGAGCGTTGAGCGCTCTATCAGCCTATTACTTGTCATTGGTGGGTGTCCAATATTAAATGGCTAAAAGTACACAAGGTTATCATTATGCCAAGATCCACAGGTGAGAATTTAAACTTTGTTGAGGATTTAAGTTGAGGTAATTTTGTTAGCATCCAGTGTTCAACTACCATTAAACATTTGCCCACTTCATGGGTCTTAGCATTAGAAGGATGCTACAGTTGTAGATGATTTGAGCGTCATTTGAATAGTTGTAGCACGTGAAATTGAATGATCTCAAAAGGATGGGAAGATGGGATAGGTAAATAATAAAAAGTAGGGCCTTCATCACTGAAACTAGTGGGACAGATGTTTACGTGAATGGTGCAGGACAAACATTTGAAATGGATTACCGAGAAGATTTGGGATTCCTTGAATACATGTGATTTTGGGCTAGAAGCTAGTGATCGTCAATGTCAGATGCTGACAATAGGTCAAGTAGATGTAGAACAGCTACTTGTTACTGTCTATGCTGCTCTTGAGGTCATCCAATGTGGGGTCAGGCCTGATTCTATACTTCTGGGTCAGAAACCCTTTTTTGTGATCCAATAGTAGTCTGTGTTGTTCAATGAAGGATGAGGCCTGGGAGTTCTGGAGGCTATACTATGGGTGTTATTATATCTGTGAGAAGTTGGCCTGGTATATGATGTCCACTAATTAAAGTAGGCACCTTGCACCAGTCCAAACAACCCTCCTGGTGATTTAAGAAGCCAAAGATAACCTTAGAAAGCTATCCAAGTGGTAGCTGTGGAGAGCAGCCTTCAGGCTTAGTCTTGAAGAAATGTTAAGCAGCTTGTTTTACCAGAATGCAACTTTGTAGTATTGGTTAAATGAAACAGTATGACAGTAGTTATACAAATATGTATTTATTATTATAACACTATCTAGTACGACACAGTATCTTACAAAGCACACAATTTTTAAGCACAGAAATGTCAGTAAATAGCACTAATACACAGTGGGCCCCAGGGGGGGACCAAACCATTACTAAGTAAGTGGTATAAGAACCACGACTCAAGTCAAGACAGTGTCAAGAGGATGTAGAAACACTGGGACCCCAAGGAACCACCCAAGGTGAGTAAGTAGGGACCCCACGGAGGACGGGTGCAGTGTGGGAATACAACTGCGTACTCTGTACAATTCTATGGGAAAGTTGCAGTTGAAGTTTTAGAGTTTAAGGACCCTTCCCAGTGGACTTCAAAGAAACCCTGTGGAATACAGAAGATTGGAGAGCCACCCCATCCGTGGATACCGAGGTACCCAACTTACCTATCCCAGGGAAGCCAAGTGCATAGATCTGAAATGGCGTTGGAAACCGCGTCGAACCCAATGGAGTACTTCGAAGGAGAGCCGCTGTTGGAAGGAAGAAAAGTATCTGTTGGAATCCAAAGGTGGATTCTTGTCGAAGAGAAGCTGAAAGCAGATGGGACAGGGTCTGGGTAAGTCAGGAGTGACCAGGGGCTCGGTAGTCGAATGCCCACCGATGTTGGGTGCTTCAGGTGTGTTGATGGAGTGCTTGACTCTGCAGCTACGTGGACCAGGAGATGTCAAGGACAACCAGGAGCCGGATACAAGCTGACCCACAAAGGATGTTGAGTGCTGAGTAGTCGGTGTCCGGTGGGAGCACGAACAAGCCTTGGCAACGGCAACCCACACCAGAAGGTCGAAGATGTTTACGGTTCGGACCAGCAAGGTTCAGGAGACTCACCAAACACAGCCTGAGCAACCAGGGGAGCCCAAGAAAAACAAAGTTGACCCTCAAATGGACTCACAGGCCAGAGGCACAGGAGTCACAAGAGGACCTCAAGCGATTTCACCAAACAACAGCTCACGGAGCACTCAGTGCGAGGAGGCCAAATTTCTTGGTAGGAAATGGTGAAAGGGTGGGGGCTACTCCGAGCCTAATGCACTTGTTTGGGAAACTCCAACAGCATATGCACTTGCAAATGTACTCGGTGCACAGGGTTTCGGGTATTGCAGCTCCACAGAGGGATTCTGACCTCAGACTTGGTGAGGGGACAGCTCAAACCTCGAGGGATGTATAAACCCACCTCCTGTGTCGCTGAAGCCTTCGGGGTCTGTAGGAGCTAAGGATCAGCAGACCGGACATCAGTGTTGTGGTGCCTGCGGATGCAGGGGAGTGACTCCTTCACACCAAGGGAGATATCTTCGGTTGTCCTTGATGGTCCACAGGTCCTGCACAGATCCTGTATGGTGCACGGGCAAAGATGATGCAGCAGACTGAGTGGGAGATGAAGTTGGGCCCAAACGAAGTCCAGCAATGACCAGAGTGTCCAAATGGTCGAAGTTCAGTGGTTTCTTCTTCAGAATCTTGTCCACATCGAATCTAAGGCCCTACAGCCAGGTAAGCCCTTATGTACCCACAGAAGAGGGTTGGCAAGATTCAGGGCACCATGCCAGGGGAGGGTCTGGACAGTGGGGAGGTTACTCCCATGTTCTTTGTCCAGTTTCGCGCCAGAGCGAGAGCCAACGGCTCCCAGGACTGGTTTGAACTGGACTATGCACAGGGAAAGCAAATGTGCCCCTCATTCAGACTTTCAATCGCTGGCAAGCGCACCCACCCAGCCCTAATACATTAAATCATGTCAGGGAGGTGGTCACACCTCCCTGTGACAGGATGCCTATTATTCAGCCTTCCCCTGCTCAAGCTTGGCTCAGCATCAGCGGGGCATAAATGTGTCTCTGGTCGGCAGCAGCCATTTTTTGCTGTCTGGGACTAAACGGCTGGTACTGGGAACACCAGGGACCCCACAAAGCTCGCTTCTGAGGGGTGGAATCATACCTCCCACACACGGCTGCAGGGGTGTTCTGCTCATGCAGTGGCACCCTCTCACTTAGAACCAAGCACCCTACCCTCAGGAGTGTAAAGGCCTGCTAGAGTGGTGACTTATAGGTTTTAATTACAGTGATCCTCGGATATCGTAAACCTATATCTTAAGTAAGTAGTGCATGCACCAACTTACACAGGCTGCAATGGCAGGCCTGTAGGTTCCATTTTACATGGCCTCTCACTGATGGCATAATACATGCTTCAGCCCAAGGGAGGCCTCTGGGGTACCTAAGCCCTAGGTACATGGGTACCATATACTAGGGACAGACAAGGGTACCCCAGTATCCAATCTGGAATGTACCTAACATAACAGTTTAGGGGGAAGCAGATAGACTGGGGTCCTGATTAGCAGGATCCCAATCAGACTAGTCCAAAAACCAGCTTAGCACCAGGCAAAAAGTGTGGGTACACATGCATAAGGATCCTACCTTCCTACAATATCCTTCCCACATTCCTTCTGAAATGCTTGGAGAGCCTGCCTTACTGGTACTGTACTGGTTATCAATATCTCTACATGAAGGCTTCTGGGTTCCGCACCTCACATACCTGCTTATTGTGGCAGAGGCTCCAATCTGTGCCATTTAATACTTTTTCACCCCATCCCCACAAGACCCCTGAACTCTTCCAATGCATTTGTCTTGCTTTTAGAAGAACCAACAAACCCCACTCGGCCTTCAAACCATTCCAAACAGCAAACTCCCTCTGATTTTGATGGACTGCTGCACCATCTCTACACTATTGAGTACAAGACAGTCTTCATTAAATCACCCAAGGCTTGACTTTTCCCTACTAATCATATCAGTAATATCTTCCCATATCAGTCTATCTACTGTCAGCATCCTGGGGCCTATTATTAGCATTCAAACTATTTTAAAATTCCTAAAATAACTGTAAGAAGCCTCCTGCACAGCATACAGTAAGAGAAGTCAGTACCACAGGGTGAGGGGGGCGCTGCTGCAAAATTCATATGGGTACTGGGAAGGGAGGTGAAAGGGATCTCTCCGTAGAGCTCATAGTAACACAAGCTGTGGTGGCGCATGTACCAAGGGAGTCACTTGCCTGCGTCACAGTAACAGAAGTAATAAAGGACCTGGAGGTGAGTGAGAGGGAGCTCCTTGCAAAGGTCACATTAATTGTATGTGGGTAGCAGGTGATGAGGGGAAGCTCTCAGTTGCCTCCAGTAAGAGAAGATACTGAATGTGCATTATTTCATTACGCCTTTCATAGTTCCCCTGTTGGCAGCATCTAGAGATCAGCGACCTACTGTTAATACAAAATGTCTCTTTCTTTAATTGCTTGAAACTTGATGATGCCCTGTTGTATGATTCAATGGATTAGCAGTGTAATATCATATAGTGAATAGTTGTCTCCTCTGATTCTTGTTGTGCAGACAGTTGCCCTCCGCATGGGCCTGGACACCAGGAACACAACTTCTCTGTGGAAGGACAAGGCTGCCATTGAAATCAATATTGCAGTTCTTCACAGTTTCCAGGTAAAAGGCAATCATGGGGAGTACTGGGCCAGGACAGGGTGTAATGAGAAAGGCAGCGACGTTAGTGCTCTACCAGCTGAAGGGTCACCATGGATGACATAACGTTTGCCTCCTTCCAAAGTACTCTTGCTGATCCTTAAGGGATCTTCACTCACTGTATGTCCTTGACATGTCTACTTCATCTCTACCCCCTTTCTCCTCAATTTAACACGGGTCTGATTGGCAAGGTGCCACCTGAACAGGCCCACTCTCTAGGCTCAGCTGCCAGGCTGCCTGTTCTGATTAACATCCCAGGGTTACAAATTTAGAGGTGAGGTAGGACCACTTCAGAAAGAGATGCAGAGGCTGAAGCATGGCTGTGGCTGGGACGATGGATGGTCGTACACTGTGTAAATGGGAATTAATATAATCATAGATTGCTGGAAGGATGAAGAACAAGAGGAAGAGTTCTGCGTAGAGCATTGGATGGAGAGGCAGTTGAAGAATCAATAAGATAATGGAGAGATACAGTGATATCAGTTTATGACTATGAAGGTGAGTGGATTGACGGAAACATTTAGGAATGGATTCAAACATGTGTTTAGAGAAGATTGGAGGGGCGATTGAGAGACATGTGGGAAAATACATGGTGAGGTAAGGTGGATTTTATATTTATAACAACAAGGGGCCCCAATTAAGTCAACAGGGGACCTCGGGGAGCTTGAATCTTACAAACAACAGTGGTCCCATGCATTCAGAGATAAAAGAACGAGTAATAAATATAGAGAGAATCCATTCTATATTCTGAAGGACATGTCCAGCCGGACAGAGGTCTATAATTTTTACTGAGTACACACTTCAAATCCAACAAAAATACCTTCTACTGATCAGTAAAAATTATAGACCTCTGTCCGGCTGGACATGTCCTTCAGAATATAGAATGGATTCTCTCTATATTTATTACTCGTTCTTTTATCTCTGAATGCATGGGACCACTGTTGTTTGTAAGGTGGATTTAGGCATGAAGGAAGAGGTTTCTAATGACGTGAAGGAGGAGAAGGATGGAAGGTGACATGGATAATTTGATGGATGGAAAGAGGTGTGAGGAATGTAAACAGACTAATAGCGAAATGCTTCAAGAGAGAGGTATTTGGATGGAGTGATGCATGCAGTGATGAAGGTAGTGACAAACGGTGGAATACGTGGCAGGAAAGTGGCTCAATTATTGGTTTAATTGAGAGAAGAATTGAAGAATTGATGAAACTATGTAAAAAAGGATGAACTATAAAGGAGAAGAGGGATAGAGGACCTGAGAGATGACTGCGCATGAGGAGCATTCTAGGTCACTTGTGCTTCAGACTTCACTGTAACCATTCAAATGTCACACTGAGTAAAAGCAAGGACTCATTACTGCTTTATTGTCTTTTCCTTTAGGCAGCCCATGTGACTCTTGTGGACCACCACGCTGCCACAGAATCATTCATAAAGCACATGGAGACTGAAAACCGCCTTCGAGGGGGCTGCCCTGCTGACTGGATCTGGATTGTGCCCCCAACTTCAGGTAGCCTCACTCCAGTCTTCCACCAAGAGATGGTCAACTACCTGCTCAGCCCATGCTTCCTGTACCAGGTACGGTAAATGGATGTATGTACAGAGCACGTCATGGACAGTACTCAGCCTGTATGCGCACTCAGCAATGTACCCTGTTAATTCACACAAACCCTAAAACACACAATGTCTGAAATCTGACAAGAAGAGGGAAAAGCAATCAGTGTCTCAAGGAATAATGCTTCTTTGAGGTCAAAGACCCTCACCCACCCGAGGGTGGCATGCTTCATCATTGGGTTCCATCCTCACACCAGGACCGCAAGGTACCTGACATGGGCTATGAATCCCAAGGAGGTAGGAGCAGAGCTGTTTTCAATGTGATGAGCAGATGTTGGTTTAGACTGAGGGGCAGAGTGGAAAAAAGAAAAATAGGAATACAATTATCTCTGGATGGGCTGGGTGAGTTTTATTCTGGTGCCCTCCAAGAGTTTAAACCAGGTGAGGACCTTTCTTTCAAAAAATTATACCCCCTTTGTGTTGTCAACATGTTTTGGCCTACCATTGATCCCAAAGAGAGTTCCTAGGCATTCGTCTGGACCAAAAGTGAATGTCACTCTTCTAAAAACCAAACTGATTTTACCAGCCCCTCAAATGGTAAGCCTGGTGGGAACGGGATGGCCCATCGGAACACTGGGTCCACTGACATTCTACAAAATACAAAATAAGGATTAGAAGCATACAAACAGCACTGGATTTAAGTCAAGTTTAAAGGGTGGCGACACCCTGTGTTTAAGTTCAGTGCACCTAATGCCCAACACCAACACGCAAGCTCAGAGAATATGGCTCATCTTACCCAAAATAGCAAGGTATACTTACCTCTCAATTATTAAACAAAGAGAGGTACCCCCTCTATGAATAATATGTAGGTCTGGGAGCAAGGGGGAAACAACAATACTATACTGCAAATAACTCCCACCTGAACTATATCATTTTACTTTAGGCTAAAATCAGCACGACGGGCCCCAATTTGCTATTCAAGCATATCACCTTTATTTATATTTTTGCTCCCTTTTAATATTTTATTTTATTCATTTTTTTATTTTGTCTATAAGTATAATGGGGCTTGTCTAGGACCACCCACCTGATGACATCGTCAGTGGGCCCAGATGTGAGGTACTGTCTGGTGAGTTTGGTGTTTCATTTCTTGCATCTACCGAACGTTGACGTTCCACTATCCTAGTTATGGCTTTAAGGGTAGTAAACATATAGCAGCCTACAGCGTCAAGTAATAAGATAGATGTCCCCCTCACTGTTGCAATTATTGTGATTAAACAGTACCCATGGTAACTTGAGGCCAAGGTCAATCCATGTAGTTGGTTGTGTCAGATAACACACTGAGCAGGAGCCACACAGAAAATGACCCTTTACCGGGGGGAGAGACCAGAGTATCCTGAAACCCTTTCTGGGAAGTGGAACGTGATCTGGTGTGGACCACTAGGTCTCCAATGTTCTTACTCCATTTAAGTGCAAACAGGGGTTTAGGCAGTATTTTGTCTCCTGTATCGAGAATATGGCAATTGTTGTTAATATTTACAAACAATAAGAGAGAGAGGGAGAGTCGTGAACACTCTTAGTCCCCAAATTATAATATGTAACAACAACAAAAGAGTGTTCCTGTTCTGGTTCAGGTGGAAAAAGGGCACAGAGCACAAGGAAACAACAAAGCCCAATAGGTTTGTTAGGAAAGCCCTCACTCACCGACCTGGTCGGTGACTTGCTTCATCATCGGGCCCCACCGGGTGTGACCGAATGTCACCCCGGTGTGCTTCGACGCCAGAGTTACTGCGGAGCTGGTTTTCGTGATGGGAGGGCTATGTGGAAAATTACGTGAATAGTGTCAAGTGGTGAGATTAAAATTGCCTTGTATGTGTCAAAAATTTAATTTTAATCAAAGACCATCAAGGGCAAGGTTAAAAAATGTGTAGGTGAGTAGAGCCAACTAATTGGATGGTCTTACTCCCTCTAGCATTAAGTGAATATGTGAATGGTCGACATGGACATGTTTCAGCCGGTGTGGTATCATTAACCTGGCATTCGTCAGGACCTATGGTGTTAAACCTCGGCGGTATGGGCACTCTAAGGCCCACCCTACCAGAGGGCTTGAAAGTTAAAAGATCTGTGAAGTGCACAAAAACACAGAGGCGGGCTTCACCACCCGAAGGTAGGACGCACACACCTCCAGCCTCTAAAATTTAGAGACTAAAAATAAAAAGGCACCTGTGAAGGTAAGAAAACACAGACAACACAAGACAAAAGAAACATAATTAGAATATTTTGTCAATTGATTTAGCCAGATTCAGTCTATTTCTAGTGCTCATAGTGCCAGGGTGCACCACTCATGCAGAATAGCAGAGGTGCGTGGCTCTGCCGTTGGCTGAGGCTACACGATAAGTCATATTGTTAATATGGTGGCACTGTCAAAGTAGATTGCCAATTTTGCAAAATCTAACTGTGTAAGTGCACAGGGGAGGGTATTGATACGTGAAATGAGGGCGAAATGGCAGTGAAAATAAACACGCAACATTCTGTCACTCATCGATCAATGGGCCAAATGGCCAGTGGCCAGTCAGCAATGAAGCAGTCAAGAAGTGGCGAGAAAGAGGGAGGGTCTCACTTCACCAGGGATGAAAATCCACCCCATAGACCGCGGGAGGGAGGGGACGGCGCATTTGGCACATCCTGCAAAGCAAAACAGAGGGAAGAAAAAGGGACACCAAAGCCTGGTCAAGCAGCAGTTAACACTACTTAGCTCTGAATGGTTTCTCAGCCGGACTCGTACTCACGCCCACGGCGTCCGTCTCCTGCAGATAAGCCTACACGCCCTCAGGACCGGGTCTCGTCGATCCGGTTGGGAAGGGTGAAGGCGGTTATATGCGTTGCCGGTGAGGAAAAAGGCGCGACACCACTTCCGGGAGTTTCAGCCTTCCTACCACGCATGCGTTGAGGATGTACTCCAGGGCTAGACTGCTAGCCTGGTCCGGGCAGGCTACTCACTTCCGGGAATTACGCGCGGATTGAGGCGCATGCGCAGACATGATTTCCTTCGGAATTCGGGATAGTGACACTACTCGTAATGCGCATGCGCAGACGAGGTGAGACTTGAACACGGATGGAAACACAAGAGCGCAATTTGGTGTGCGCGTGAGGGGTATAATCAGAGTCAGTGAAAAGTATAACTGGCTCATGAGTTCAGGATGGGTGTTATCAAGACCAGTGGAGTGGTAAAAACTGATCTAGGAAAGTTAAGAAAGTTAAAGTAACACCGTAGCAGACAAAGGGAGTTGGTGGGAACAGATACAGATCTTGGGATAACAGATATTCATTTCAGTCATTTATTTGAGAACAGAACCCCAAGGAATGTCATCATTAAGGCCATTAGTATGGGTGCCAAGGCGATACACCCAACGCTGTTCCTTTTCAAACAGTCTCTCAGATATATTGGGGCCCCCAACGATTTGTTCAATCACAGTCCATTTCAGGTCGTTGGTGGTGTGATTGGTCTGGAGGAAATGGTCACTCATTCTTGTCGTGGCTTTTTTGCACCTGATATTACTTCTGTGCTCACATATCCGTAGCCTTATTTTACGGGTTGTCATACCCACGTAACGGAGTGAGCATGGGCAGGTGACGAGGTACACGACATTGACAGAGTTACAGTTAGTGTGGGCTTTCTGCCACCAGGTTTTACCGGGTTCCAGAGTCAAGGATTTTGTCGGGGTAGTTAGGTGACAGACAGAGCAGTTTGAACAAGGGAAGTGGCCCGTCACTTTAGGAAGGTTCCAAGTGTCAGTTATACTCCTCATCGGGGTTGCAGGTAGTATTTTAGGTCTGGTGTGGACCAGAGCATCCTTGAGACTGTGCCCTTTCTTAAAGGAAAACAGTGGTTTTTGCCAGTCCTTCTTGATGCTGGTGACGATTTTCCAGTTCTTGTTTATTGATTTTTTCAACTGGTTGGATAGTGCACCGTACGTGGTGACACACGTGAGGGGGACTTCTGTTGTTGTTATTTTCGAAGTCGGTTCCAGAAGTGCTTCCCGTGGTTGATTCCGTGCACGTTTGAAGCCTTTGTTTAGTAGGTGGTTGGGGTAGCCTCTTTGTGCCAGTTTAGCTGTTAGATCAGTTGATTGGGTTTTGAAATCAACTAAGTTGCTGCAGTTCCGGCGAATCCGTAAATATTGACCATACGGGAGATTCTCCCTTAACGGGCGAGGATGAAAGCTAGAGAACTGCAACAGGTTATTCTTAGCTGTAGCTTTGTAATGAGTCTTAGTAGTTAAGGTTGTTCCACTCTTAGTGATAACCACATCAAGAAACACCACCTCCGTAGTGCTCACGGTGTGGGTGAATTTCAGGTATCTGTTAAGAGTATTAAGCCAGTTCAGGAACTCCGTTAGCCTTTCCATGCTGCCCTTCCAGATGAGCAGCACGTCATCAATATACCTTTTCCAGTATGTGATATTTCTGCTGAACGGGTTGTTAATAGACAGTATGTTTTTAGCCTCGAAGTCTGCGACATACAACCCCGCTATGCTGGGGGCAAATGTACTGCCCATCGAGGTCCCCGAGCATTGTAGGAAGAGACGCCCTTGGTATGCGAAGAAATTTTCTTTCAGTGCGATGGTGGCGCATTCAGTTATGAAGTCTCTGGGGGTGTTATATTCCCAGGTGGTAGAGTGCAGGGCGGCCTTTAGTACCGTTATAGTCTCATCTTGCGGGATACTGGTATATAGGCTCTCAATGTCTAAGGTGGCCAAGATGATGGTATCTGGCTCAAAAGAGATTGATTGCAGTTGGTGTAGCAGGCTTTTCGTGTCCTTGAGGTATGTCGGTGTGTTTTGCACAATTGGTTTCAAGAACTGGTCACAAAAGGTTGACAGGGGTTCTAAAATGGACCCGATTCCCGACACAATTGGGCGTCCAGGTGGGGGCAATTTATTTTTATGAGTCTTCGGGAGTGTGTAGAAGTATGGAATAATTTTATTACTCCTCGAAAGAAAGTCTGCTTCATTTTTAGATATATGACCCCTGGATTCGGCCTCCTGGACCAGATCGGTGATACGATTCTGGAGTTCAGGGGAGGGATCTGTGGTAAGTGGTAGGTAATTGTTGGTGTCACTCAGTAATTCTTCACATACCCTCTCATAATCCCTAATATTTTGGATTACGATGCCGCCACCTTTATCGGCTGGTTTGATGGTAATAGCGTTGTTGTTTTTTAGTTTATCAAGTGCCCGGTACTCCTCGGCGCTGAAGTTGCCAAAGTGGTGCGGTTCAGGGCATGCTTCCAAATCCAAGAACACTGCTTGTTCGAAAGCTGTAATAGCAGCTGGTACAGTGTGCGGAGGGGGTACAAACGTCGATTTTGGTCTCAGGCCAGTATCTCCCTTACGCATTTCTGCATCAGGATCCTCTTTACCTTCAAAAAAGGCCTTCAGTTTTAGTTTGCGGAAAAAATCCGTGAGTTCACAATGTAATTTAAATTTATCAGGACGAGCCGTAGGCACAAACCCCAGTCCTTTCTCTAATACTCGTTGTTCCGTGGGTGTGAGTTCCAAATCCGACAAGTTGGTGATTAGACTTGTTGGTTGCTGGCCCCTGGTTGTGGTGTCTGGCTCCTCGTGCGGTTCCCGACAGCTTCGTCTGTTTGCCAGGAGACTTGGTTGGGGGTTCTCTTGTTCCTCCCTCTGCCTCTGCGGCCCCGTTCTAAAAAAGGCTGCTGGTATTGGTTTTGGGGGGGAGGAGGAGGAGGGTGATGCCATCCTGGGTTCCAACCCATCATAGGGAATTGTGGGTGTGGAAAGGGGAATGGTGGCGGCCCGTATCCGGCATGTGGTGCCATTGCCCAACTTGGTGCTTGGTTGTGGTTCTGGAATCTTTGATTGCCTCTGTGGCCTCTATTGCCTCGTCTCCCTCCTCGTTTGTATGAGCCTGTGCTTGACCCACTACTATTGGAGGAATTATCATCTGTTGCATCTGATTCATTCAAGCCCTTTGTAGGTGCTGTATAATCAGGGTCAGCGTAAGGGTAAGTTTTGTTGAATTCAAATTTCTTAAGGTCTTTCTGAAATTTGGTTAGTTTAGACTGCAATAGGTTTTCTTTATATTCATTCATTTCACGATTGATCTCATCTAGTTTCTTTTTGTAGCCGGTCACAGTTGTTTTAAATTGTGATTCCGTCTCCTGTATTTCTATCAATAGGATGTCAGAGAGACGCAGGGCAGTCTTAATGATCAGGACGAGCCAATCACGCGTGCAATGCCACGCGATCATGGCCCAATCTTTCCTAAATTGTGCATCATCTAGAAAGATGCGGGGGGCATTGGTCACCAAAAGGCCTTTTGGTGCTGAGTTGGAAGTCAGGTATTGCTTCATTATCGTCCCATGTAAGATGGTGCGTATACGATCACGTTTCTGTTCCGTTAATTTCTCCCAGTCTGAGGTGTGTGCTATGGCTTGTGAAATTGCCGGGTCTGCAAAGAGATTGGCATCTGCCATTATCGCATCTATTTCTGCTTCCGAGAAGGTTAGACCCAGATTCGACATTATGGGATCTGCTTGGTGGGTGGTACTCAATCAGAGTTGGCGGTAAACCAATTGAGGGTCCCTTGGTTTCAGGAGAGGGAAAAAAGGAAGAAAAGAGAAATAATCTCTCACAGCTGTGCGCTGCTTAAATATTTACAAACAATAAGAGAGAGAGGGAGAGTCGTGAACACTCTTAGTCCCCAAATTATAATATGTAACAACAACAAAAGAGTGTTCCTGTTCTGGTTCAGGTGGAAAAAGGGCACAGAGCACAAGGAAACAACAAAGCCCAATAGGTTTGTTAGGAAAGCCCTCACTCACCGACCTGGTCGGTGACTTGCTTCATCATCGGGCCCCACCGGGTGTGACCGAATGTCACCCCGGTGTGCTTCGACGCCAGAGTTACTGCGGAGCTGGTTTTCGTGATGGGAGGGCTATGTGGAAAATTACGTGAATAGTGTCAAGTGGTGAGATTAAAATTGCCTTGTATGTGTCAAAAATTTAATTTTAATCAAAGACCATCAAGGGCAAGGTTAAAAAATGTGTAGGTGAGTAGAGCCAACTAATTGGATGGTCTTACTCCCTCTAGCATTAAGTGAATATGTGAATGGTCGACATGGACATGTTTCAGCCGGTGTGGTATCATTAACCTGGCATTCGTCAGGACCTATGGTGTTAAACCGACTTCGAAAATAACAACAACAGAAGTCCCCCTCACGTGTGTCACCACGTACGGTGCACTATCCAACCAGTTGAAAAAATCAATAAACAAGAACTGGAAAATCGTCACCAGCATCAAGAAGGACTGGCAAAAACCACTGTTTTCCTTTAAGAAAGGGCACAGTCTCAAGGATGCTCTGGTCCACACCAGACCTAAAATACTACCTGCAACCCCGATGAGGAGTATAACTGACACTTGGAACCTTCCTAAAGTGACGGGCCACTTCCCTTGTTCAAACTGCTCTGTCTGTCACCTAACTACCCCGACAAAATCCTTGACTCTGGAACCCGGTAAAACCTGGTGGCAGAAAGCCCACACTAACTGTAACTCTGTCAATGTCGTGTACCTCGTCACCTGCCCATGCTCACTCCGTTACGTGGGTATGACAACCCGTAAAATAAGGCTACGGATATGTGAGCACAGAAGTAACATCAGGTGCAAAAAAGCCACGACAAGAATGAGTGACCATTTCCTCCAGACCAATCACACCACCAACGACCTGAAATGGACTGTGATTGAACAAATCGTTGGGGGCCCCAATATATCTGAGAGACTGTTTGAAAAGGAACAGCGTTGGGTGTATCGCCTTGGCACCCATACTAATGGCCTTAATGATGACATTCCTTGGGGTTCTGTTCTCAAATAAATGACTGAAATGAATATCTGTTATCCCAAGATCTGTATCTGTTCCCACCAACTCCCTTTGTCTGCTACGGTGTTACTTTAACTTTCTTAACTTTCCTAGATCAGTTTTTACCACTCCACTGGTCTTGATAACACCCATCCTGAACTCATGAGCCAGTTATACTTTTCACTGACTCTGATTATACCCCTCACGCGCACACCAAATTGCGCTCTTGTGTTTCCATCCGTGTTCAAGTCTCACCTCGTCTGCGCATGCGCATTACGAGTAGTGTCACTATCCCGAATTCCGAAGGAAATCATGTCTGCGCATGCGCCTCAATCCGCGCGTAATTCCCGGAAGTGAGTAGCCTGCCCGGACCAGGCTAGCAGTCTAGCCCTGGAGTACATCCTCAACGCATGCGTGGTAGGAAGGCTGAAACTCCCGGAAGTGGTGTCGCGCCTTTTTCCTCACCGGCAACGCATATAACCGCCTTCACCCTTCCCAACCGGATCGACGAGACCCGGTCCTGAGGGCGTGTAGGCTTATCTGCAGGAGACGGACGCCGTGGGCGTGAGTACGAGTCCGGCTGAGAAACCATTCAGAGCTAAGTAGTGTTAACTGCTGCTTGACCAGGCTTTGGTGTCCCTTTTTCTTCCCTCTGTTTTGCTTTGCAGGATGTGCCAAATGCGCCGTCCCCTCCCTCCCGCGGTCTATGGGGTGGATTTTCATCCCTGGTGAAGTGAGACCCTCCCTCTTTCTCGCCACTTCTTGACTGCTTCATTGCTGACTGGCCACTGGCCATTTGGCCCATTGATCGATGAGTGACAGAATGTTGCGTGTTTATTTTCACTGCCATTTCGCCCTCATTTCACGTATCAATACCCTCCCCTGTGCACTTACACAGTTAGATTTTGCAAAATTGGCAATCTACTTTGACAGTGCCACCATATTAACAATATGACTTATCGTGTAGCCTCAGCCAACGGCAGAGCCACGCACCTCTGCTATTCTGCATGAGTGGTGCACCCTGGCACTATGAGCACTAGAAATAGACTGAATCTGGCTAAATCAATTGACAAAATATTCTAATTATGTTTCTTTTGTCTTGTGTTGTCTGTGTTTTCTTACCTTCACAGGTGCCTTTTTATTTTTAGTCTCTAAATTTTAGAGGCTGGAGGTGTGTGCGTCCTACCTTCGGGTGGTGAAGCCCGCCTCTGTGTTTTTGTGCACTTCACAGATCTTTTAACTTTCAAGCCCTCTGGTAGGGTGGGCCTTAGAGTGCCCATACCGCCGAGGTTTAACACCATAGGTCCTGACGAATGCCAGGTTAATGATACCACACCGGCTGAAACATGTCCATGTCGACCATTCACATATTCACTTAATGCTAGAGGGAGTAAGACCATCCAATTAGTTGGCTCTACTCACCTACACATTTTTTAACCTTGCCCTTGATGGTCTTTGATTAAAATTAAATTTTTGACACATACAAGGCAATTTTAATCTCACCACTTGACACTATTCACGTAATTTTCCACATAGCCCTCCCATCACGAAAACCAGCTCCGCAGTAACTCTGGCGTCGAAGCACACCGGGGTGACATTCGGTCACACCCGGTGGGGCCCGATGATGAAGCAAGTCACCGACCAGGTCGGTGAGTGAGGGCTTTCCTAACAAACCTATTGGGCTTTGTTGTTTCCTTGTGCTCTGTGCCCTTTTTCCACCTGAACCAGAACAGGAACACTCTTTTGTAATTGTTGTTAATAGCCTTCTTAACCGTTGTTGTTAGGTGGCCATATGTGCTGACACAAACCAATTTGTCTTAACTGTGTTTAGGGTAGGTCCGAAGGAGAGCCTCTCTGTTGTTGTTCCTAGCTCGTTTTGCCACCCTGTGAATGATGTCCTGTAAATATTTTCTTTGGGCAAGATGGGTGCTCAATATAGCCACGTGTTCCTTAAATTTGTCGATTTCTGTACAGTTCCTTCTGATTAACCCTGGGCGTAGTTCATGTAGTAGCACTACGCGTAGCTTCGCGAAGTGCACTTCGCACTAGGCGAGTACACGTAGATACGCAAACTGTGTAGTGCACTGTGCAAAATGCTGTTCACACTTATTGCACAGTGCCGGATGCTTGTCCGCACTGTGCAATCAGTGCAAACCGCATCTTGCACAGTGCAAGCGGTCGTTCTCTTCCAGGGGATCCTCATCAAAGTCATAAGCACTGAATATTCCCGCCCATGTGCGGGACCCCGGAAACAATATAAAAATATATATGTAAAAAACACATATATCTAACTCCACATATATGTATGTACATATATTATTTTTCTCATACCAATGCAGCCCCCAAAAAAGTGGCTAACACAATGTAAAAACTTTGTACATGTACTACAATTATAAAGGAAACAAATAACACATTATATCAAATATACTTTGAATTTTGTGTTTTAATGAGTAAAACCACTCATAACTCCTGAAAATTGCTCATAGAAAGACATTGTTAGTCTCAGGCTGCATTGAAAAGCAATAACACAGAAAATGAAAGCATTTTCAACCAAAAAACTGGCACTGTGCCTTTAAGGCAGCCATGAATCCAGGCTTCCCATCATGCCTCAGGGGTGACAGTTAGGTCAGTTGTTCTTTCCGGCTCCTTCTGTCAGGACCCTGGTTCACAGCTCTCACCTTTTTTTGACTTTCTGTCAGAATTACTTGGTGTTTTCTTAAAATTTTTGATCTCACTCGACGGTTTTTTACCTTAGAGAGATAGTTATACCTTTTTTGGGCTCAAAAAAGGTTGATTTTTTGTCAGAAATGCCTAAGGCTCTTTTTGACACCTGCTCTGCCTGTGGGCATAAGAAGGCTTGGTCTGATACACATCCTGTTAGTATTCGCTGTCTACCTGACTCTCATGAGGTAGCATCTTGTGTCCACTGCCAGGCCTTGTCGTCCAGAACTCTCAAGGACAGAGAAAGAAGCAGGATTTATGGACTTTCTGAGAGAGGTAGGTCTCCAAAGAGACTTATGAAGCGGTCGACGTCGAAGAAAGTTCCGACCTGCTCTCCTTCGGCGTCGGGATCGGCGTCGAGGTCTCCAACGACAAAGAAGGTGAAGTCTTCAGCGTCGAAAGTCAGGACTCCGCTGCCGTCAACCGGGCGATGCGCAGCGTCGAGTGCAACGTCGAGGTCTCCGTTGAAGCAGGGCGGCTCAACGTCGAGACTTCCGTCGTCGAAGGCTCAGGTAGAGTCTTCGACGTCGAAGCCTCCGCCGTCGCCTAGTCATGGGCGCTCGGCGTCGAGGCAGCCTCCGTCGCCGTCTGGTTATAGACGCTCGACGTCGAAGCATCCTCCGTCGTCGCCAGGTCATCGGCGATCGACTTCGAAGCATCACCCGTCGTCGTCAGGTCATCGGCCTTCGACGTCGAGGAAGAGATCGACCTCGAAACATCCTTCGTCGTCGCCAGGTCATCGGCGTTCGACGTTGAGGGATTCTCCGTTGCCGACCCATCGGCATTCGACGTCGAGGCATTCATCGTCGTCGAAGCTTCCTCCGTCGACGTCTCACCATCGACGCTCGACGTCGAGACATTCACAAACTTCGGCAGGGAACTCGCCGTCGAAAGTTGGACAAAGTTCGACGTTGGAGAAGCCGGTGCGGACGTCACCTCCTCGGAGATCGACGTCGAGGCAGGGAACTCCAGTGGTCCAACCTCAGACAGTGGCGCAGCAGTCTATAAGGTCGTCGGGGTCTGCCTCAGCTGCGGAGGATGACCATGGCTCTCAAGTGAGTGACAGTCACGCTGCCAAGCGGAAGAGGTCTCCGGAACGGAGAGACTCTCGTGGTCGCTCCAAGTCTGCGGCTAGCTCAGGTTCGGACTCTGGCCCGGATGTGATTATTTATCAGTCAGGCAGCGAGGCATCCCGGCATTCGCAAAAGGATGCAACGCCTCCATCACCTACTGTCAAGCTTTCACCGAGATGGTACAAACCACTGTATCACTGGGCTCCGGACAAGGAGACAGCGGATCGGTTGCAGCAACCGTTCTCTAGGCCTAGAGAGCGGTTGCGCTCTCCGGTGAGGCAGAAAGAAAAATCACGCTCTCCAGTTCGCCAGAAAGAGAGATCACGTTCCCCAGTTTGCCAGAGAGAAAGATCACGCTCTCCAGTACGCCAGAGGGAAAGATCACGTTCCCCAGTTCTACAGAGAGAAAGATCACACCAGAGGGAAAGATCACGCTCTCCAGTTCGCCAGAGGGAAAGATCGCGCTCTCCAGTTCGCCAGAGGGAAAGATCGCGCTCCCCAGTTCGTGAAAGGGAACGATCGCGCTCCAGAGTGCGAACAGACAGGCGTCGTTCACGCTCAAGAAGCACAAGGAGAGGCCGAAGAACTCCCTCTACTTCTTCCTCGACCCGCTCTCACAGAGACTACTCTCCTACCCTGACAGACTCTCCTTCAACGAGGGTATCTCCAATCGATGATATCTTCACTTTTCAAGACGTACTGGGTAGGGGAGCTCTTAAGCTGGGAGTTGCCCTAAAAGCTCCGCAGATCAAGACCTCTATAATATTTGAATCACTGCAACATAGGTCTGGTGCCGGGGATTATTGAGCCTGTTATGGACATCTTCCTGACCCCAGCGACGGTCAAGGCAGCTCTGGCAAGGATTCTTAAGAAGTACAAATCTCCAGAGGACGATCCGCTATTCCTCAGAGCTGATCCTCCCCAGACTCAGTGATTATTGCGGCGGCGAGGAAGTCCAATGCAGTTGCCTCATCCTCCACTGTTCCTCCGGATAAGGACAGTAAGATGCAAGACTCGTGGGGAAGGCGGGTCTGCAATACATCGGCGTCTTTTCTCAAGGTTGCCAATGCGGAAGCCCTCCTGGGGCGTTATGACCGCTCCCTGTGGGATTCTCTGCAACGTTTTGTGGAGAAACTCCCAACAGAAGACCGTAAGGACTTTGAGGAAATCCTCCTGGAAGGTAGTCAAGTCTCCAACCAGGTGATAAGTGCCGCAGCGGATGGAGCTACTCTAGCAGCTCATGGGTATGCTCATGGGGTAACAGCAAGAAGGTCATCATGGTTGCGCCTGACGGCTTTAAAACCAGAAGCCCAAGCGCGTATATTGAACTTACCTTTTTCAGGTGCTTCTTTGTTTGGCGCAAGTGCAGACGAGGAAATGCAGCGCATGAAGGCAGAGCTGGAAACTCTAAAGGCGGTGGGTCTTGAGAAAAAGAAAGAGTTCAAGAAGAAATTTCGCTCTTTCAACAAGGGCTCTACAAAACAGCGGGTTCAAACCCCGAACTGGCAGAAGAGCCAAGATCAGCAGGGGCAGCAAAAGTCCCAGTATAAAGGCAAGCGCAATTACAAAGGAAATAATCAGCGCCAAGGCAACAACAACACCGGCAAGGTTCAAGCCAAGCAATGAGTCGTTTCTTCCCCCAGCGCCGTGGACCACTCCAGTGGGGGGAAGCCTGTCAAAGCATTTGAAAGAGTGGCAAAGCATCACAAAAGACAGATGGATGTTGTCTACGCTTCAGAATGGGTACTGTCTTCGTTTCAGTCGTCAGCCTTCACCAGTTCCCCCAATGTCTACATCAAATCATCAGCTTCACCTTCTGCAAAAAGAAGTCACCACTCTGCTCGAAAAGTCAGCTATCGAGAGAGTTCCGGTCTCCCAAAGGGGAAAAGGGGTGTACTCCCGTTATTTTCTGGTCAAGAAAAAAGGACAGAAGGCAGAATACAGGCCCATCCTGGACTTGCGAACGCTGAATCTGCATGTCAAAAAGGAAAGATTCCGCATGTTGGCGCTTCACCAAATATATCCGCATCTCAGGAAGGGAGATTGGATGTGTTCGCTGGACCTTCAAGATGCTTATTTCCATGTCCCAATACATCCCAGTCACAGAAGATTTCTTCGGTTCAGGGTGGGGACCTCTCACTTTCAGTTCAAAGTCCTGCCGTTTGGATTAAAGTCGGCTCCTCGGGTGTTCACGAAGTGCGTGGCGGTGGTCGCAGCTGCACTACGTCACAGAGGGGTCTTCGTGTATCCATACTTGGACGATTGGCTGGTGAAAGGTCCTTCCCCAGTCAATGTAAGGAATCAGTTCCAGACTTGCATACAGCTCTGCCAGAGACTAGGGCTACATGTCAACTTCGGAAAGTCAGTCATTCAGCCCATCCAGAGGATTCACTTCCTTGGTGCTCTGCTAGACTCCGAAACAGGAAAAGTGTTTCCTTCGGAGGAGAGACAATCATCAATCGCCCAGAAATGTCAGCTGATTCTTCGCAGCAATACTCAGAAGGTACGCAGAATTGCCTCCCTGCTAGGGTCGATGGCGTCTTGCATCTTCCTGGTTCCGAATGCCAGACTCCACATGCGTCGTCTTCAGCAGGATCTAGAGGACAAGTGGGATCAGCAATCGGCTCGCTGGGACGACCACATCACTATCTCAGACGCAGCTCGAGCGTCTATTCCGTGGTGGACAAAAGCTCAGAATATGCAGGTGGGAATCCTGTTCCATCAACCTCCTCCTACACAAACGCTGATCGCGGACGCCTCCCTTCTGGGCTGGGGGGCGCACATGGGTCCCCTGCAGGTTCAAGGTCAGTGGTCACACAAAGAAAGCACTTACCATATCAACATGCTGGAGCTGAGAGCAGTACACCTGGCTCTCAAAGCGTTCCTCCCCTCGATCCAAGAGTCATCGGTGCTAGTACAGACGGACAACACCACCACGATGTACTACTTGAACAAGCAGGGGGGGACGCGCTCTCGGACGTTGTCGTTGGAAGCGCAGAGGATCTGGCATTGGCTTCTAGCTCGAGAGCTGTCTGTCACGCCGGTTCACCTCCCAGGAGAACAAAACGTGAGGGCAGACGCTCTAAGCCGTCATTTCGACGACAAATTAGACTGGGTTCTTCACGACGAAGTGGTGGAGGAACTTTTTCAATCCTGGGGTCGTCCCTCCATAGACTTGTTCGCGGATGATCAAAACGCCAAATGCCGAAGCTTTGCCTCCAGATTCCACCGGCCAGGCTCGAGAGGGAATGCTCTTTTGAACGACTGGTCAAAGGAATTTGTGTACGCCTTTCCACCTCTCCCGTTGATTCCGAAGGTGGTGAGCAAGCTAACACACTCATGCACAACAATGATTCTGATAGCTCCCGATTGGCCGAGGCAATGGTGGTACATGGACCTGCTTCATCTGTCGGTGACACCTCACAAGAGGCTGCCATGCAGGCCGGACCTGCTGTCCAAGATGGACGGGAGGATCTGCCATCCCAACCTTCCGTCGCTGAGCTTGGCAGCATGGCTCCTGAGGTCATCCAATACGGCCATCTAGGGTTGCCAGAGGACTGCATGTTCATTCTGAAAGAGGCAAGGCGTCCTTCCACCAGACATTCGTATGCATGCAAATGGAAGAGATTTTATATGTGGCGTATACAAAATAGTCATGATCCTATCAAATGTCAAGAAGAAGCAGTTCTTCCTTACTCCCCTGCCTTCCGCGCGAGCCTTTAGCTTTAGCTACAGCCTGATTTTAACCCTGCACTTTCACAATTCAGCGCTAGCCTGCACTTTTTAAATACATATTTGCTCACCTTGGCTTCAGGGACCTTGCCCTCGACCCTGCCTCCCGCGCAGCCGAGCTTGACGCTGCTGCGGCCCCACTACCACCCGCCTGCCGCCTTCAGCGGACGCTCCCCCGGCCACGCCCACTTTTTTGGCCACGCCCACTTGGGCCGTTACTTAGGAGCTGACTGCGAGCTCTACTCTACTGGATCACTCCCCTGCCTTCCGCGGGAGCCTTTAGCTTTAGCTACAGCCTGATTTTAACCCTGCACTTTCACAATTCAGCGCTAGCCTGCGCTTTTTAAATACATATTTGCTCACCTTGGCTTCAGGGACCTTGCCCTCGACCCTGCCTCCCGCGCAGCCGAGCTTGACGCTGCTGCGGCCCCACTACCACCCGCCTGCCGCCTTCAGCGGACGCTCCCCCGGCCACGCCCACTTTTTTGGCCACGCCTCCAAGTTGCACTATAAATCATGTGCCTCCACCGTTCGCGCAGCGGACGGGCGCAGCGGGCGCGCCGTTTGCGCGCCGAAGGCGCGCCTAAGGCAAGCCCGTCTGCGCCCGTCCACGACGGGCCGGGACCAGGGGCCTTAGACTCTGCCCTTTCTTTGGTGTATTCCTCTGCCCAACTATTTTCCCTCTCTGCTTCTGTCCCCCTCTCCCCCTCCGTAGTCCAACACTTATCCTCGCACGGTATCTATGTCCCCCCTCGCCCTTGTCCTGTCTCTCCTACTCCCCTTCCCTCAATCTCTCCCACGCCCCCTGTTACTCGCCCCACTCCCGGCTCCCTTGCTGCCTCTGCTATGCTTCTCAACACTCGCTCTGCTGTAAAAAATCAAACTGCCCTTTTCAACCTTTTGGACACTGATTCCCCTGACTTTCTTTTCCTCACTGAAACTTGGCTTTCCTCTGACTCACTTCCGGACCTTCTTGCTATTCTCCCTGGCACCCACTATGCCCTTCGCGCTGACCGCCCCGATGGAAAAACTGGAGGTGGTGTGGCTATGATAGTTCGCCGCTCTTTGAAATTCCAGCTTCTCCCGCACCCTTGCATTCCCAGTGTTGACTTTCTGGTGGCCCGCTCTCTCAATCTCCCGGTACCCCTCACGGTGATACTCATGTACCGCCCCCCTCAAAGCATGCCATCATTTGTGTCTACCTTGCAGGACCTCTTGGCCACCTTGGCTGTAAATAATTCCTCGCTACTCCTGCTCGGCGACTTCAATTTTTGGCCGGGTGATCCGAGGGAGGACTCCTCTTCTAAAGACTTTTCTGCTACCATTCGCTGCCTCAATTTCTTACCCCACGTATTGGCCCCCACCCACACCCACGGTCATATCCTGGACCAGATCTGGTCCTTACGCTGTAATCTCTCGGCCACTTCTATTCTCCCCTGTGTATGGTCGGATCATTCCTTGATCTCCTTCTCCATCCACCTGGGTCAAACCGAGAAAGCCTCCCTGCCTAAAAACATCTTGGCTCGGAGTTGGAACAAGACTGATCTCAATGATCTTTCTTCCTCTCTGTCTTCATCGGCTCCTACCCTGACCAACCTGTCTTTGGAAAGTCAGGTGGATGCCATTAACATCTGGCTCTCTTCGGCGTGTGACCGGGTCGCCCCACTCAAAAAGATCAGATCAGCTCGCCTTCATGATGCCCACAAGTGGTTTTCCAACGACCTCAAAACCCTGAAATTAGAGCTTAGGCGTTCGGAGCGTCGTTGGCGCCGCAACTACTGCCCTACCCTCCGCCTTAATTACAAAGCCCTCCTCTCTAACTATAAAAAAGCCATCTTAGCGGCCAAATCCAAATATTTTACTGAGCGCGTAGCCCTCTCGGCTAACAAATCCCGCAAGATCTTCTCACTGGTCCACAGTCTTTCCACCTCTGACCGTGCATGCCTTTCTCCTGCCCCCTCTCAATCTCTCTGCCACTCTTTGAATGATTACTTTATCAATAAAATCATTACCATTAAGGCTAACATTCCGATCGTGCCTCAACCTGATTTGCCGGATCATTCTCACCCCTCTCCCTCTGCTTTGGATCACTTCGAACCTATCTCACCTGAGCTCTTCCTTGACCTCCTTGTCAAGGTCAAGTCCGGCTCCCCCGCGGACTGTGCACCTGCACGGATCCTCAGATCTCTCTATACCAGCTGTCCCATCCCTCCCCTCACTTTTCTCAACTCTTCCCTGGCTTTGGGTTGTGTCCCCTCTTCCTTTAAATCTGCCATTGTTCTTCCTATCTTGAAGAAAGCCGGCCTGGACCCCTCCCTTCCATCGAATTTCAGGCCGATCTCCCTTCTCCCCTATCTAGGGAAGATTCTTGAGAGCTATGTGACATCCTGCCTTTCCATCTACATTGAGGAGAACAATATCTTGGCCTCTCACCAGGCTGGCTTTCGACCCGGCCACTCTACTGAGGGTGTGGTCCTTGCGGTCCTGGATGAACTTAAGGGGAAGGCCGACAGCAACCTCCCCCAGGCCTTAGTCCTCTTGGACCTGTCCGCTGCGTTTGATACGGTCGATCATGCCATTCTTCTCGACCGGGTCAGCGCAGCGGGCATCCAAGGCACTGCCTTCTCCTGGATCGCATCCTTTCTTCAGGGCAGATCACAGGCAGTTCACCTTTCTGACTTCTCCGCTCCCCCTCTCCCGGTCACTTGTGGGGTACCCCAAGGCTCTTCCCTCTCCCCTCTTCTCTTCAATCTTTATATCCGCCCCCTTATCTCTTCCCTTCTCGAGCTGGGGGTCTCGGTGTATAACTACGCAGACGACCTCCAGCTCGTTTTCGATCTCTCCTCCCCAACTGACTCTCTCCCCAAGTTTTGCTCTACCCTTGTCTTCATTTCCCAGTGGATGAGCTTCAATCATTTGAAGCTCAATCCCGACAAGACAGAGCTCGTTCTCACCGGTGGCCCTTCTAATCCCTGGTCCTCAGTTCATTGGCCCCTTTCCTTTGGCCCTCCCCCCTCCCCAGTTCCCTCTGTCCGGACTTTGGGCATCAAGATCAGTAATGATCTATCTATGCATGCCCAAATCAGTTCCGTCGTCTCCTCCTGCTTCCTTTCCCTCCGCCTCATTCGCAAAATCTCTCGTTTTTTTTCTGTTGATGCTCTCAAAGTTATTATCACTGCCCTCATTACATCCCGCCTGGATTATGGAAACGGCTTGTACGTAGGCATTCCCGCCTACGAAACTCGCCGTCTCCAGGCCATCCAAAACCAGGCGGCCCGTCTTATCCTCCGTCTTCCCAAATCCTCCCATATCACTCCGGCCCTCTAAACCCTTCACTGGCTCCCCGTTCATTTCAGGTCCCAGTTTAAACTTGCCTGTTTGGCCTTCCGGGCGCATGCCCGTTCTGCTCCGCTGTTCATTAACTCTTTAATTTCTTCTCATGCCCCTTGTCGCTCTCTCCGCTCTTCCTCTCTCTCTCTTCTTCACGTCCCCCGCTTCCGTAAATCCCGCACCGGGGGCACCCGCTTCTCGGTGCGGGCCCCCCAGATCTGGAACAATCTCCCTCTCTCCATTCGTTCTATCCCTATTTTTTCTCACTTTCGTAAAGCCCTGAAAACTTTTCTTTTTCTTCAGGCTTTCCCTAGCTAATCCCCCTGGGCCCCTTGGCAGATACTGATGTGTTCCTCAGCGCCAGGAAGCCGCTTGGCCGCAGTGCGCTCTAGAAATTTCTTTTTCATTTCATTGTTGTATTTAGCTAAATCAGGTTTGAAGTTTAATTCCATCAAGGTGCACCTAGCGGCCATAACGGCTTATAGGCGGTCGCCTGCTCAAACCTCTTTTTTCCAGCTAGCATCTGTCAAGGACTTCCTGCAAGGGTTGAAAAAAGTATACCCTCCAGTGCGTCCTCCTTCTCCACCCTGGGAGTTGAACTTGGTGCTATCAAAATTAATGGGTCCTCCCTTTAAACCCATTCACAAAGCCACTTTAACACATCTTTCATGGAAAGCGGCTTTTTTGGTGGCTATCACGTCGGCTCGCAGTGCATCGGAGCCCTATACGGTGTTCCATTTGAATAGGGTGGTGCTGCGGACGCATCTATCTTTTTTGCCTAAAGTGGTGTCAGATTTTCATGTAAATCAGATCATTTCTCTACCCACTTTTTTTCCCAACCCCTCTACTCCAGCTGAGAGGGCTCTACATTCTTTAGACCTAAAAAGGGTTTTAAAATTCTATCTTGACAGGTCTAAAGTGATTCGTCATTCTGATCATCTTTTCATTAGCTATGGATCGATCAGGACAGGCCATTCTGCCTCGAAGCGTTCCATTTCCAGATGGATCGTTTCATGTATTAAACTTGCTTACCAGCTAGCGCAAAAACCCCTGGGTTTTTCTCCCAAGGCACATTCCACCAGGGGAAGAGCTGCTACTGCGGCTTTTCTCAATAATGGGCCCATGTCTGAGATCTGTAAAGACCTGGCGGTCCGTCCATACATTTACCAGACATTATTGTCTTGATTCTGACACAAGAGCAGATACCCAAGTAGGCCAAGCCTCCTTGCGGAATCTGTTTAGCAGCCAGGCTAGGCTGTGATGTTGGGTCTTTTAAGGTAGAAGATGTACTTCTCATTTACCTGCAGGTGGTTGTTGGGCTTGCTATTCTATTCGGTGCTTATGACTATTGATGAGGATCCCCTGGAAGAGAAGGATAAGTTACTTACCTGCAATCCTAGTTCTCTTCCAGGGGTATCCTCATCAAAGTCATAAGCAACCCACCCGCCTCCCCAGGTAAATGAGAGCTGTACGTTTTCATATGTGTATTTAGCCCTGACATCAGGGTTATGCAAAGAACAACTGACCTAACTGTCACCCCTGAGGCATGATGGGAAGCCTGGATTCATGGCTGCCTTAAAGGCACAGTGCCAGTTTTTTGGTTGAAAATGCTTTCATTTTCTGTGTTATTGCTTTTCAATGCAGCCTGAGACTAACAATGTCTTTCTATGAGCAATTTTCAGGAGTTATGAGTGGTTTTACTCATTAAAACACAAAATTCAAAGTATATTTGATATAATGTGTTATTTGTTTCCTTTATAATTGCAGTACGTGTACAAAGTTTTTACATTGTGTTAGCCTCTTTTTTGGGGGCTGCATTGGTATGAGAAAAATGATATATGTACATACATATATGTGGAGTTAGATATATGTGTTTTTTACATATATATTTTTATATTGTTTCCGGGGTCCCGCACATGGGCGGGAATATTCAGTGCTTAAGACTTTGATGAGGATACCCCTGGAAGAGAACTAGGATTACAGGTAAGTAACTTATCCTTTTCTGCCGCTTGAGTAGAATTCTACTCGAGCAGCAGTTTTCTTAACGCGGACTGGTAGTTTCTCATCGCGAGCGGTCGCAACCAAACGGGACCACTCGCAATGAGAAACCTGACCTGACGTTGAGAATCTCGCCGGGAGGTTTATTTTCCACGCTCGCGATCAGCAACTTGATGTTGTTGATCGCGAACGAGGAAAAAGTCTCGCCGGGTTGTCATTTTGCTCGCTCGCGGTCGCCAACTTGACGTTGAGGACCGCGAGCAAGCAAAAAATGACCGCTACGCTACGCGTGTTTGCACTGTACTACGTGCTATTCGCGTAGTGCGAAGTAGCGCAAACTTCGCAAACTACGCGAGCGTAGCGTAGTACTTCGCCCAGGGTTACTTCTGATCCTGAGGAACTGACCAACCGTAAGGTTATTACGTTGTGTTTGTGGATGGAAACTATTGTAGAACAATTAGAAGTTGCGTGCATTCACATAAACGCATATGTGCACGCATTCGCGCGTACACGCACTGGCCTGTGCAAACAACCATTTGCACTCATTTTACACACATACATGCACTGAGTACACACTCACCTATAAACGTCCAAGCAAATATACATACATGCACATTCAAATGTGTCTAATCTGTGTTCACATGCTCACGATTACACATACACTCACCGGAGCACAGAAGGAATGCCTTAACGAGGAAGACCAAGGGGAAGAGCTCCACGTGGAGCGCTGTGTGGAGCAATGGTGGGGGGGGAGGCAGTTGAAGGAATGGATTGAGAGATTGTGAAGAGGAGATGAGTAAATCAAGAGAATGCAGTAACACAATTAGTTACATCACACTCATTACAAAATCTTCCACAGAAAATGAATTGGGCAAATGAATATGTTCGGAAAAAACTGATTAGTATTTAGACACATCTCAAATATGAAAGTTCACCTCGAAGATGCCTTAGATCAAGGAGCTCACCTAACATTCACCTCTTGGCATAGAAGTGCTGGTATATAAAGCTCCACACATGGGAAGGTGCCAAATCCCTTGTCTGCCATAAAAGGACCCATTACACTGACGTTGACTCACTTAAAATATTGATCAAGTATAGAACCTGTAATTTACGTTGCCGACCTCTTGGTATTTACTACTGTTTAGCACTGTTAGCACACCCTGTTTCATTTTCCGCCCTCAACCTCAGAGACTTGCCTATACCCTTTATGGCTATGCTGATGTCTGTGTCTGGGGTGGGTGGGGGAGGGGGACTGGGACTAAATTTCATGTAGTCCTATTACAGGAAACGCACCTAAACAAGACCGAGGTACACGCACTGCGCCGACGGTGGTGCGGGCAGCTCTATGCCACGGAGTACTCCTCCTATGCTCGAGGGGCACTCATATGGATACGGCCGGGCACTCCTTGGGCGGTCATGGACACACAGATAGACTCAGAGGGTTGGTATGCGATGGCACGAGGCAGACTCGATGGACACCCTGTGGTACTTACCTCCTTATACTCCCCAAACACTGAACAGGGCGGCTTCCTTGAGTGCCTCTCCACGGCACTGGCGCCCTGGCATGGGCTCCCGTGGATCCTTGGAGGCGACTACAATAGTGTCCTAGATGTACACTTAGACAGGTCTACCGCACCCCCAGCCAATGCGCAGACACACGTCACCATGAAAGCCCTCCTCAACTGGGCCCAGCAATGGAACTTACACGACGCATGGAGGAGACGCAACCCCGCAACGCGCACATATTCCTACTGGTCGGGTGCGCACGCACTGCACGTACGCTTAGATAGATACATGGTCTCCTCCGATCTCCTTCCCTTGGTCCAAGACACAAAATATATGGGCCGCACCCACTCAGATCATAATCCTCACACACTGGTCATCGCCTGGGACGACCCACATCCTCCCATTCCCACCTGGCGCCTCCAACCAGACCTCTTACTTGATGCGACCTTCCGTGACTCCCTACTTACACAAACGGCTTAATACTTTGATCTCAATGCTGGCACAGCGTCCTCTCCCCAAACCGAATGGGATGCCTTCAAGGTGGTGACCCGGGGACTCTGCTTGGGAACACAGGGACACATGCAACGCCAAATTGAACAGGACCTAACGCGACTTGAAACTGAATTACTGGACCTTGAGCACACTGTGGGGGGGGGATGCGACCACCCGACTGACGGAAGCTAGGGCGAAACAGGACCGCCTACTGGACCGTTTGCGAAGCGTCAACTTTGCAGCACACTCCGCCCGGGTCCACAGACAGGGTGACAGACCAGGCAAACTGTTGGCCTGGCTGATCGAGCGGGAGGATCGGTCGGCCCCAATATCGACCATACAGGCTGGAGACGGCGGATTGCTCTACTCCCAACGCCAAATACACGAGGCGTTCACGGGTCATTACTCGGGACTATATCACTCCCGATTGCGCGTCCCCCTGGCTGACATCACGGGGTATCTCTCTGACATACAGCTGCCTGCCCTAACGGCGACACAACAGGATGTCCTCGGAGCACCACTGGACTCCGAGGAACTTCGTGACACCATCTTTAACCTCTCGAATGGCAAGTCTCCGGGACCGGATGACTTGCCGGCCGAGTTCTATAAGGCCGCCTCGGACATCCTGATCCCACACCTGGCAAAGATGTACTCCGCGGCTATAGATGACTTCGGCTTGCCCCCAACACTTAATGAGGCAACCCTCGTTTCCTTACTCAAACCTGGCAGGGATGGCACACAGATGGGTTCCTACCGCCCTCTCGCACTCCTCAACACAGACTACAAAATCCTCGCCTCCGCACTTGCTCGCAGACTAGCCCCTATGGTTCCTGCGCTGGTGCATCATGACCAAAATGGGTTCGTACAGACAAGACATACGTCCCACAACATCCGCCGCCTGTTCCGCTTGCAGGAATACGCCACGAGACAGTGGCCATGAGCGGGGTGCCTAGTGCTAGACCTGGAGAAGGCGTTCAACTTGGTGGAATGGCCCTACCTGCGAGCGGTCATGGACAAATTCGAGCTGGGGGACGACTATCAGACTATGGTTGGACTCTTATACCGCAGACCCACGGTCCGAGTCCGTACTGGAGCGTTACTCTCCGACCCTATTTGTGTGCGGAGAGGCACCAGGCAGGGTTGCCCACTGTCACCCCTGCTGTTCTCCTTAGCGGTGGAACCCCTAGCTGCGAAACTCCGGTCACAAGGAATAGATTGGGGTATACCGATGGCGGATGGACTACATGTAGTGTCATTGTATGCTGATGACCTTCTCTTGTACGTCAATGAACTGAGCAACGTCCTGGCGTCCCTAACTGCCATTTTCAGCACCTTCGAGGAAATGTCAGGATTGCGGGTAAACTGGGCCAAATCGGGGGCCTACTCCTTCAACCCGAACGATCCTGAGTGCGAAATACGCATCGGGGGTGAGAGATTGCAGTGGTACCCCACCACGTTCAGATACCTTGGGATACACATCTATCGAAACCCCATAGATATCTTGGAGGGAAACCTGATGAGAGCGATTGCATCTACCCGAGCACAGGCTGGGTTCTGGAAGACACTGCCACTGAATGTTCCTAGCCGCATAGCCCTAGCAAAAATGATAGTCCTACCGAGGCTGCTGTACTACTTTGCAAACATACCGACTTATGTCCCTACCCGGGTGTTCCGAGACCTCGAGGTCCTGATGCGTGACCTGATTTGGAATAAAGGTCGGCCACGAGTTGCATTGACGAAACTCTACATGCCCACTGAAGAGGGCGGACTAGCCGTTCCCAACATGGAGTTGTACTATCTAGCGGCGCAAATGCAGTGGGTGTCAGGCTGGCTGGGTGGTAAGAACCTGGGAGACACGGCCACGGACACCGCTATCTGGTCCCTATTTCAGGTCCACGTGTTGTTTCATCCGCTGACACGGACTCCCCGACCGCCACAACTGCTGCTCGCGGTGGCGCGCAGGTGCTTCCTCCGCTGCTTGCGCCTGACCCGGGCGACAGTACCATATGCGCCAATACTGCCACTATTGGGTACCCCGACAATGGCGGGGACCCTAACAGCGGTACAGTTGGATAGTTGGACCACCGCGGGGGTGGAAACATTGGGCGACCTATACTCTGATGATGCCCTCCTACCCTTCGCAGATCTCGTAAGAGACGCATCCCTCCCGGCTGGGCAGTTCCTATTAAACGCATCCCTCATTCACGCGCTGACTGCTACTTGAGGAGACATGTCTGGTGAGCCACCAACACACCTCTTCATGCAATACCTTCATGTCATGAGCAACGGCACTCACATAATTCATTGGTTAACGCAAGCCCTCCTCCTACACACACATCCCACAACTGCACAGCTGAGGGAAAAGTGGCCGACTGACAGGGGGAGGGACTGGACGGACAAAGAGTGGGCTATGATCCTGGCTGACCCAGTGAACATCCCCCGCAACCCTCGCTTCAAAATCATACAGCTTTACATATTACACCGCGCAAGATAAATAAGTATTTTTCAGTCACAGACACTGCCTGTCACGTAAAGACCCGTGTGCTGCTCCCCCCCCTCCAAGTACCGGTTCCTGCGAGCCCCACACAGTACACCGAACGCCACCTACACGACCACCGTGCTCTGCCCACCGTATGACACGTGCTTGGCTGTTTCACACTGGCAATTGCCTGCCCCCCTCCCGGACGTGCGTCACCGCGCGCGGCGCTGCAACATAGGCCCGGACACCGTAGGATTGCACCGGAACGCTGCGCCCAACGGGCCTTTGGGACCCCCCTCCTGTAGCCTTGACGCGCGGAGACCCTGTCCTCCCCCCTGTCCCCCCCCCGGTCTCCCACCTGCTCGCCCCATAGGACACGACTGACACACTGTCTCCACACCCCCCCTCTCAACAGTATGGCAATCTCTACCCCTATCTACCCCTACCTGCCTCTTACATAGCTCATGTTACTGTTTATAGTTCATTAATAATCTGGTTTTATCTCCTTTTAGACCATGCCCATACGAATACAACTCTGCATTTCATACTCTACGACGCCCTCGGGCGTGACAGCTAGGGCCTAGGCGCATCACCTGAGTGCCGAGATAAGTGGAAGTCATTTTCGTCAGGGTGGGCGAGCAAGGCGACCACGCGCTCCAAACACGCTTAGACACTGAGCAACCTCATCACTCGTTCATATAACACCGTATTCACTTGAATGTCGACCCACACTGATACCCTTCCCAACGATGCACGACAGACATGGTGGACTCGACCGAAACTGACGCTGTAGATGAGTGCCAACCCAACGTAGCAACTCTGACCTTACAGACCCTATAAGAAAAATTCATAGACCACACACTTTCGTAGTACCGTATGATTGTATGATTGCAGAGTTCTGTGACATGTTGATGTGCGCTGCCGAACCCCAGGGTTGTCGGCCTTGAAGCTGTGTTCACTTATTCTATATAGTGTAATATTCATTAATCGCAGCTGGCCCGACTGGGTTGTAAGCTAAATGCTGTGTACAATGTATGTTGGACAAGAAAAGGTCTTTTAAAAAAAAAAAAAAAAAAAGTATAGAACCTGTAATTCGCTAACATTGTCTATATTAATAACATGTTGGTGCTAATCCAGAGTTATTTTGGTGTTCACTGTTTGTGGGGTTGTCAACTTTCATGGACCCAGCGATCTGTACAGTGGTTGGAATTGGCACTTTCGTAGTCCTTTTGGGGAAAGTGAAATATTCTGGTCAAGCCAAGAGGAACTCACCTCCTCCCTGATTACTGCAAACGGTCTTTCTGCTTTTGTCCCTTGCACCTTGGCCCTGATCATGCGAGGCTCTTGATTCCCAAAGGGACTGGGAACTCTGATCCTAATCGCATCAGGAGTTAAAAGGTTCCAAAATGTTAGTGTACCATTGCCGGGTGACTTGGGCCAAGAGCCGTTGATCGCAGCAGTGACTCATTTGGTATGGGTTATCATGGGTGAACTCATTATCCTTCCTCATACCGCCCCCAAATTTAATGGGCCTCCAAATATCATTAATTTCAGGTGGAATTTACACCACCTGCACTGGGACACTCATTGTAATGATTTCCTAATCACCTGGGGGTGAGGTGGTCCACCTACAGCCCTTCACAGGGACACTTGTAGTTCTTGGAATATTGAAGTGTAATTCTTTCCTCATCATCTGTGAGTAAGGTGGTCCACCGGTCCAGCTGCAGAGCTAAGCTCTGTGAAAGTCACCATCTCAGCTGTGGAACCGGTCTCCTTCAGTCTTTGCTTATTTCTTTGTTTAAAATGCTACATCTCGCAAAAGCTGTTCTCAACAGTGGATAGTGGGTTGCAAACCCATCAGTGCTAACTTGAGGAGCAGGTAGTTGCTGGTGGGGCAGTGCTTAATTTGTAGAAGAATGAGTGCCAGTGCCTAAAGTTCTGCTCTGGCGGTGCTATTAACAGTCACCGGATATCAAGGCTGCATAGTGTGAATCCATCCCAGGCCTCTTTAATCCACAACCAGACACTCCCTGCTCCTTTATCTCACTGTTGCTGGGCTCTGCTTTCTCCCTTTGTGCTGTTGTTTTTGTCTTTTTCTTCGTCCTCCTTTCCCATGTGTATATTTTTCTCCCTCTTGCTCACGGTCAATATGCTGGTCCCCAAAAATGAGTGCTGGTGGCTCCCACCACAGTGCTTAATTTGAGCCAATGGTTTCCGGTGCTCAGCACCAGCACCAGCACTTAATTGTCAACAATAGCAATTATGATGGCAGCCATACGGTGGCGCTGTTTGTATAAGTTAGAGATGAGCAGAACCGCAATTGTTTAATAATTCAGTATGCATTAAAAACAACTAATACCTGCAGTCAAAGCTATTTTTATAGCTTTGGGGGGCTGGACTAGTCTGAACTGTCACACTTGTAGCAGTGTGCTGGTTAGTAGTTGTGTTGGTTCTGTTATTGGCAATGCTGGCAGTAGTAATGGGTGGTGCAAGCTGCAGAGTCCTCCCCACTAGAGCCCATGCACTTATTTTTAACAAATTAAGCACTGCCACATATAACATAACATTCTGTAAAGATGACCGTGTCTAAAGTGCATGTTTTTCACCTCAGAGTTTTCAGTGATATCATAGACAACTCAAGCGTTGCTCTTGTTATCTATTTGATGTCAAGCAGAACCCCTTAGTGAAAAACAGGTGAAATTCACTGTTACCCACCTATAAATCTATATTTGCTAAAACAACCAATTAATTTGAAATGTTTTCATATCTGCTTCCAGCCGGATCCCTGGCGGACCCACACCTGGAAAGAGCCAAACAGCGCCATCACCCGGAAGAAGACATTCAAGGAGGTGGCAAAGTAAGTACATCACAACTCTTTTAGGATGCGATTCACAAAAAATATTTACATCAGCACCTGCATGTTTGGAACATATTATGGATGCACATTTCTGAATTCCAGGAATTCACAAAGGGTTCCACCAGCAAGCCTGGAAACTTGCAGCAGTCAGAGGTTTTCAGGCAAACTTATTGAAAACATTTATGATTTTTCATCAATCGTCCATACATAGGCATATTCCACATGTGTGAATTTATACAGTGTACAATTGCTTAGGGGGAAATGATTTCCCATGTGTGCAATTGATTTCCACTGGGAAATATTTTTCCCATCCGTTCGCTATGCCCGCAGCATTTGAAGGTGTTCTCAATAAATTCCCAGCTTGGAATGGGATTTACTACTGCCCTTCACAGGGGTAAATCTATGACCATTTCCAGAGTGAGAATAGGCTAGCAAGGTGTTTGTGAATAGCCACAAACTAGCGAACTTGTGGGTGTGCACAGAATATCCAGATCTTCCCCACCCAATAATGCCCATTGCCTTCTCCTTGGGATAGACTTGAACAAAAACTTTGTGTTAGTAGATTTTTTAGGGGAGTAAAAGCAATTCTACGTGTGGTTTACTCAGCTAAAAAAGAAGTGCTCTTTAAGCGTGTAAACGAAACTCACAGGCATAAATAATTTCGTGAATCAGTTTCTTAGTGTCAGTTATTCCTCCTCTCACAGTCCTACATGCTAAGTATTAAATCAAGTGATACATAAAACAAGTTTGCCTACAAAATATGACATTCATTTTGCTTTTGAGACTGCCCTTCAGATAAAATCTTTTTTCAAGTTGTGTCCTGGGTCTGAACATTGGGGGGATTACATTGGGGGTGAATGAGAGGCTGCCGGTGGCGGGTTCACCGCCATCGGAAGGCCTTTTCCGCCCGCCATATCAGGATGGCAGGCGGTGTGCCTGGCGGGTCCGACAAAGGCAATCGTTACGCATCTACAAAATTGTAAGAGTGCCTAGCAGGCACAGTCCGCCACATTTGGATGCTGCATCCCCGCCAGCTTGTCAATGGCGGTTCAGCCGTCATTGAAAGGCTGGCAGGGATGTACTTTGGGGGCCCATTGTGGATCTCCCTTGGGCAGGGGCATGTGCATTTTGCACTTGGGGGTACCTATGGTGCCCCCCTACTGTTCCCAGCACCAGGTAGTACAGGAAATGCACAACATGCATTATTAACATTGCAGCGGGTGCTGCAACCAGCAGCACCCGCTGCAATGTTATTAATGCCTTTTGCGACCGCCGTTGTGGAGGCCGCATTGTAATAGGTTGTGCGGGACCGCTGCCACATAGGCGGGCAGTCCCAAACCCCGGGACGATGGCGGACGGACTTAAGTTAGTCCGCCATCTTAATCACCCCCATAGTCTTATCAAACAAAAACTGCCATAATAGTTGTCACTTAGGTATCTACCAGTGATAAATATCTCCCTACCAAACTTGTAGCTTCTTTAAAATGACTAAATCCAGCCTGTGAGAAGTTGGCCTGATATGCAGTGCTCACTATTCTAGTGATCACTATGTATCAGTCCAAACAACCCTTATTGATGATTGGTTGTAAGTCAACCTTATAGACCAGCTATCCTAGTAGCATGGATATGAGCAGTCTAAGACTAAGACTCTAGAGGGCGTGTTAAGCCAGCTGTTTTACCATCACATTACCCCTTGAACACCAAGTGAAAGGACACCACACAAGTTGTTATGAAAATAAACAGATATTTATTTATAACAAGACTACCCTGAACTCTTTATGAGTCAGGGAGCTAAGCACATAACAAAACTCTTGAGAAAATACTTCAAGTCGCACAATTTACACAAATGCCCGAGGGGCACGGAAAACCATATATTACAAAAGTGGAATGCGAATTACTAGCAGGTAAGTAACTATTCTCATAGACTTTAGAAACGCTAGACCTACAATACTAAACCCTTAGATTAGTAGCAGGAGGCCTGTGGACGTCGTGTGCAGAGTGGGAACTCTCACGCGTAAGGCGGGAAAAAGTCTATGGAGGCTAGTAAAGACAAAGTTACTGTTCTCGGGCGAACCCGACTAGGTGGGTCGAAAACAAGGGTGGATCCGAACACTTAGAGTGTTGGACTATGCTGGAGCACCGGAGTACTCGGTTTACCTAGCCCAGGGGCTGCATAGGGTTGAAGTTACGTCGGAAACCCTCGTTGAAGAACCAGGAGCCTGAAGAAGAAGTTGCTGGCAGGCGGCCAGTGAAGAGAGTTCGTGGTGATCCAAGCCTGGATCACGGAAGAAGAAGACCTGAAAGCAGAGGGGACCAAGTTCTGAATCACTAGCCAGTGATTTAGGTGGGCACCAGAGTGGCACCGGACGAAGTCACCTCGACCAGGGGAGTGGGCGCTGCTGGGCTCTGCAGTCTCTCGGACCAGGAGGCGTTGTCGGCGACCAGGATGGAGGTGCGAGCTGTCCCACGAAGGTATCTGCTGCTGACGTCGCTGGACCCAGGATTGGGCAACAAGTCTTGGCAAATGCAAGGCCCACGCGGTGGACCTAAAATGGCGTCTTGAGTGGACCAGGAGGGTCCAGGGTGCTCCTCTGTTGGAGGGGAGCAAGGGCTAGTCTGGAGCAACCAGACCAGCAGTAGTTGTCGTCGTGGAGCGTCTTGAAGGGGCCACTAGCCAACGGGCAAGCGACCTGGACAACGCGGTGGGCAGCAAAGAGCAGAAGGGCCCCACGCAGATCTCGTGGATGCAGGGGGGCTGAACTTCGGTGCTGGAGCTGCTCAGGGTCGGGGCTTCTCTTACCCCAAAGCACTCAGTCGAGGGTCACTCGGTGGTCGTGCTGGACAAGCGTTGTGCAGTTCTGAAGATGGCCGGTCCCTCGAGGTCTCGTCGCACCCACGGATCACAGCTGGGCTGATGATGTAGGTTGAGGTCAGAGGTGCCAGGGAAGCCGGTTCTCGTCGTGCTGGAGCAGTCTTGATCCGGAGGAGAGACTGGCAACAAACCGCGATGCTTGGTTGGGCCTGCTGCTGCAGGGTGACTACTCCTTAGTCACAAGGGAGAAATCTTGAGAAGAGTCTTGAGTTCCTTCTTGTAGAAAGTAGTTTCAGGATTCAAAGATGATCTGATTTGGAAGGGGGCCAGTTCCTACCTTTATCCTGAAAAAGGGGGCTGGCACGCGACTAAGTCCTGCCCTATGGGTGGGACCAGGAGGGGGGTGGTCACACCCCTCTCCTTTGGCGGGCTTTCCCCAGGTCAGGGGCTGGAGTGCCCCTGGAACTGGTTCCAGCCGGCCTATGCATAGTGAGCACCGGGGTGCCACTTGCAGTCACCTTCCTCTAAAGCCCTGCCTACCTAGGATACACAAAATCCTGTCTGGGACGGTGCTGGCACCGCCCCTGGCAGGAAACCCTTTGTCCTTGCCCCCTGCTCTGGGAGGACTCCCAGCAGCAGGAGGGCAGACTTGTGTCTCGGTGGCAGCATCCATTTTGTGGAGCTAAGGCTATGTCTGGCTTTAACCGGGGTTACAGGTTACATACATGTCGTGTCCCTCTAGAAGGGTGGAATGCTAACCCCGTCACCAGAATTGGCGAGGGGTTAGTATTCCAATTCGTATGACACCTTACTCGACATGTTTTGATAAAGCGATGCCAGAGTTGGCATATAACCGCGAGGATTATAATGCACTTAAGAGTATAAGGTATGCGATATCATGGAAACGGGATGGATCCCGAAAGCCGCAGACAGGCTCAGCTCATGCCAGAGCACTATCTCACACGATTCCAAGCACTCTGCCTTCAGGATTGTCAAGGCCTGCCATAGGAGTGACTGATAGGAGATCTGTGTGTCCATTTAGGTTTAGATATAGGAATACTATATCTAAAGCAAAGGGTGAGTACACCACCTTGCCCCCAGCTGTCAAGCAGCCAGTTGTGTCTGTTTGGTTAGTCAGTCCAGGGGTGGCATAATACATGCTGCAGCCCCTGGGAGACTTCTGGGTGCACCTCAGCCCTGGGTACAGGGAGTTAGAGAGGGCCCAGTGCCAATTCAGTACCTGGGTACAATTTGGAATAGAGAGAACAGCTAGGCTGTGGGTCTGATTAGCAGGGTCTGCAATCCTATGATCACCCAGATTTTTGCTTTTTGCTTCACTGGTTTACAACTGTCCCTGGCTGTGGGCCTGCTAATCAGACCCACAGCTTAGCTGTTCTCTCTATTCCAAATTGTACCCAGGTACTGAATTGGCACTGGGCCCTCTCTAACTCCCTGTACCCAGGGCTGAGGTGCACCCAGAAGTCTCCCAGGGGCTGCAGCATGTATTATGCCACCCCTGGACTGACTAACCAAACAGACACAACTGGCTGCTTGACAGCTGGGGGCAAGGTGGTGTACTCACCCTTTGCTTTAGATATAGTATTCCTATATCTAAACCTAAATGGACACACAGATCTCCTATCAGTCACTCCTATGGCAGGCCTTGACAATCCTGAAGGCAGAGTGCTTGGAATCGTGTGAGATAGTGCTCTGGCATGAGCTGAGCCTGTCTGCGGCTTTCGGGATCCATCCCTTAGCCGTTTCCATGATATCGCATACCATATACTCTTAAGTGCATTACAATCCTCGCGATTATATGCCAACTCTGGTATCGCTTTATCAAAACATGTCGAGTAAGGTGTCATGCGAATTGGAATACTAACCCCTCGCCAATTCTGGCGACGGGGTTAGCATTCCACCCTTCTAGAGGGACACGACATGCATGTAACCTGTAACCCCGGTTAAAGTCAGACATAGCCTTAGCTCCACAAAATGGATGCTGCCACCGAGACACAAGTCTGCCCTCCTGCTGCTGGGAGTCCTCCCAGAGCAGGAGGCAAGGACAAAGGGTTTCCTGCCAGCGGCGGTGCCAGCACCGTCCCAGACAGGATTTTGTGTATCCTAGGTAGGCAGGGCTTTAGAGGAAGGTGACTGCAAGTGGCACCCCGGTGCTCACTATGCATAGGCCGGCTGGAACCAGTTCCAGGGGCACTCCAGCCCCTGACCTGGGGAAAGCCCGCCAAAGGAGAGGGGTGTAACCACCCCCCTCCTGGTCCCACCCATAGGGCAGGACTTAGTCGCGTGCCAGCCCCCTTTTTCAGGATAAAGGTAGGAACTGGCCCCCTTCCAAATCAGATCATCTTTGAATCCTGAAACTACTTTCTACAAGAAGGAACTCAAGACTCTTCTCAAGATTTCTCCCTTGTGACTAAGGAGTAGTCACCCTGCAGCAGCAGGCACCAACCAAGCATCGCGGTTTGTTGCCAGTCTCTCCTCCGGATCAAGACTGCTCCAGCACGACGAGAACCGGCTTCCCTGGCACCTCTGACCTCAACCTACATCATCAGCCCAGCTGTGATCCGTGGGTGCGACGAGACCTCGAGGGACCGGCCATCTTCAGAACTGCACGACGCTTGTCCAGCACGACCACCGAGTGACCCTCGACTGAGTGCTTTGGGGTAAGAGAAGCCCCGACCCTGAGCAGCTCCAGCACCGAAGTTCAGCCCCCCTGCATCCACGAGATCTGCGTGGGGCCCTTCTGCTCTTTGCTGCCCACCGCGTTGTCCAGGTCGCTTGCCCGTTGGCTAGTGGCCCCTTCACGACGCTCCACGACGACAACTACTGCTGGTCTGGTTGCTCCAGACTAGCCCTTGCTCCCCTCCAACAGAGGAGCACCCTGGACCCTCCTGGTCCACTCAAGACGCCATTTTAGGTCCACCGCGTGGGCCTTGCATTTGCCAAGACTTGTTGCCCAATCCTGGGTCCAGCGACGTCAGCAGCAGATACCTTCGTGGGACCGCTCGCACCTCCATCCTGGTCGCCGACAACGCCTCCTGGTCCGAGAGACTGCAGAGCCCAGCAGCGCCCACTCCCCTGGTCGAGGTGACTTCGTCCGGTGCCACTCTGGTGCCCACCTAAATCACTGGCTAGTGATTCAGAACTTGGTCCCCTCTGCTTTCAGGTCTTCTTCTTCCCTGATCCAGGCTTGGATCACCACGAACTCTCTTCACTGGCCGCCTGCCAGCAACTTCTTCTTCAGGCTCCTGGTTCTTCAACGAGGTTTTCCGACGTAACTTCAACCCTATGCAGCCGCAGCCCCTGGGCTAGGTAACCCAAGTACTCCGGTGCTTCAGCATAGTCCAACACCCTAAGTGTTCGGATCCACTCCCGTTTTCGACCCACCTAGTCGGGTTCGCTCGAGAACAGTAACTTTGTCTTTACTAGCCTCCATAGACTTTTTCCCGCCTTACGCGTGAGAGTTCCCACTCTGCACACGACGTCCACAGGCCCCCTGCATCTAATCTAAGTGTTTAGAATTGTAGGCCAAGCGATTCCTAAGTCTATGAGAATAGTTACTTACCTGCTAGTAATTCACATTCCACTTTTGTAATATATGGTTTTTCGTGCCCCTAGGGCATTTGTGTAAATTGTGCGACTTAAAGTAGTTTCTCAAGAGTTTTGTTATGTGCTTAGCTCCCTGACTCATAAAGAGTTCAGGGTAGTCTTGTTATAAATAAATATCTGTTTATTTTCATAACAACTTGTGTGGTGTCCTTTCACTTGGTGTTCAAGGGGTAATGTGATGGTAAAACAGCTGGCTTAACACGCCCTCTAGAGTCTTAGCCTCAGACTGCTCGTATCCATGCTACTAGGATAGCTGGTCTATAAGGTTGACTTACAACCAATCATCAATAAGGGTTGTTTGGACTGATACATAGTGATCACTAGAATAGTGAGCACTGCATATCAGGCCAACTTCTCACATTGGTGAGCAGCGGTTGGGATTTGAGCTTGCTGTTGGTTTACCACACATATCCTAAGAATATCATTTGAAAGTTCACATAAGTACTAAAGGTACATATAACTTAGCTTAGAATACTCTGAGTTCTACTGAACCAGCTGTTGTAGCTCCTAGGGCCTAGCACACCCTAAACTACAACTCTAGCAAGGGATCAGTAGGCAAACAAATAGTGTAGGTAAGTGCACCACTTACACCTCACTAGAAAAGCATGTCTAACCATGGAGAGTCCACTGAGACTCCCCTGGTAAGCATTGACCCTCCACAGGTCACTTCAAGATATGCAGCTCTCAGTTTCCAGGAGATGAGACAAGTGTGTACCTCCAGGAAACTGAAACAGGGGTCTAACCCCACCATTCCCTTTCTAATAGGCCTCTTAGAGACCTATGATGCGAGAAAGATTTCTCAGCTAGATGGGAATATGCCAGCCTTAGAGGGTACCACTGGGGATCCAGACCTCCTTGACACTGACAAAGCAGTCGAGGAGGAGGATCCTTAGGAACTCTCTGGGGATGAGGCAGACAAAGGTCTTGAGGTAGTCAGAAGGCTAACTAGGGCCAACTTAGACTTGCTTGGGCTAGGATCTGGGGGCCCCCCAGTACTGACCCTAAGTAGGCCTAACCTTGGAGTTAGGAGAGATAGATCTCTTTCTAGGGACTCCAGTAGATCTCTGCACTCTAATGCCTCTTCTCAGAGGAGGAGGAACTCTCCCCAGAGGAGATTGACTTCCCCTCAGAGAATGGAGCATGAAGCTAGGATGAGACAGGCTACTCTGAGGATTGAAAGGGAAGAACTTGCCCTGGCCAAAGAAAAGCTTGCCTTTGCTAGAGAGCAGCAGATGAGTGGGTTAGCTCCCACTGGTGGCAGCAATCTCCCAAGAGAAAAAGAGAAGGGTTTAGATACTAAACACCTGACAAAGATAGTGCCCCCCTTTAAGCAAGGGGATGACATCCAGAAATGGATGGCTGCTTTGGAGAGGTCCTGCACTGTGCAGTGCATTCCCCAAAGTCAGTGGGCAGCTATACTGTGGCTCTCCTTTGATGGCAAAGGTAGAGATAAGCTACTCACTACAAGAGTGGAGGATGCTAACAATTACCAGGTCCTGAAGAATACACTGGTTGATGGGTTTGGCTTAACAACTGACCAGTACAGGTTGCTGTTCAGAGACACCCAGAAAACTCAGTCTCAGGACTGGTCTGACTTTGTGGATTGTGCCACTAAGGCTTTGGAGGGCTGGTTGCTGGGTAGCAAGGTTACTGATTACACAGGATTGTATAATCTTATGATGAGAGAACAGATTTTAAATAACTGTCAGAACCAGTTGTTGCACCAGCACCTTGTTGATTCAGATCTGACCTCTCCCCAAGAATTGGGAAAGAAGGCAGACAAATGGGTCAGGACAAGGATCAAGCAGAACCAGAACCAGAACCAGGGTGGTCAGAAGAAAGCAGACCAGAAGGGTAATACTAAGAGTGAACAAAATGACCAGAAGTCTTCGACAGGTCCCCAACAAACCAAAGAGGGTGGGGGTCAGGCTTCACAGCAGAAAAAGAAGACTCCAGAAGGCCAGTCAAAAAGGTGGTGCCAGTACTGTAAAAGTAAATCTCGCTGGTTTAGTGAGTGCACCAAAAGAGGAGGGCAACCTCCTACCACTACAGCCCCTAAGGCAACTGCACCCCCTAGTACAGTCAGTAGTGGCAGTGCTCCTCCCAAGGCATTAGTTGGGTTAACCTTGGGAACTGAGGGGTCTGGCAACTTAGTTGGCACACTCACTCAGGCTGTCCTTGTCTGTACAGGGGATGTAGATATATCCCCTGACACAAGTCCCAATACTTTGGGCAAATACAGGCAGACACCTTTGATAAATGGAAAAATGGCTCAGGCCTACAGGGACACTTGTGCCAGTGTCACAATGGTGACACCTAACTTTGTGGACCCTGGACAGATCATGCTAGGTCCAGAGTACCTAGTGACCAATGCCAGCAATGTCACTACCCACCATAGTATGGCAATTGTTGATTTCTCCTGGGGAGGGGTAAGTGGCCCAAAGAAGGTTGTGGTTAGTTCAGACCTCCCTGTAGAATGTCTGTTGGGCAATGATTTGGAAACATCCCTATGGTCAGAAGTGGAGCAGAGGATTCACATGGAAATGTTAGGCTTGCCAGCACATGTGCTTGCTGTGACTAGGTCACAGGCAAAGAAATGCCCCACTGAACAGGTGCTGGATCCTGGAACAATGGACCAGACACCTCCCAAGAGAAGGAGCAGTAGGGTTAAGGCATTGCCTTCCCCCTTGCCCCAGGTTGAGGATCAAGTCTCTGAGGAGGCTGATCTCAAAGAACTGAAGGAAACTGAGCCTAAAGAACTTGAACCTGATCAGGTTGAGTTTCTGGGCTCAGGGGGACCCTCCAGAGCAGACCTGGGTAAGGCACAGTTGGACTGCCCCTCACTTGAACCCCTCAGACAGCAGGCTGCTGCTGAGGCTGCTGGGAATGCCACAGGTACCCACAAGGTATACTGGGATGATGGACTCCTCTACTCTGAGTCAAGAGACCCCAAGCCTGGTGCAACCAGGAGGCTGGTCATCCCCTTGTCTCAGAGAGGTTTCCTTCTTACCTTGGCCCATGAAATTCCCCTTGCAGGTCACTTAGGCCAGAACAAGACGTGGGACAGACTTGTCACACACTTTCACTGGCCCCACATGAATGAGGATACCAAGGAGTTTTGCCGCTCCTGTGTCACCTGCCAAGCCAGTGGTAAGTCAGGTGGCCCAACAAAGGCCCCCCTCATACCACTACCTGTGGTGGGGGTACCCTTTGAAAGAGTGGGGATTGACATTGTTGGTCCAATGGAACCCCAGACAGCATCAGGGCACAAGTTTATACTGGTGATAGTGGACCATGCCACCAGGTACCCTGAAGCTATTCCCCTTAGGACCACTACAGCACCTGTTGTGGCAAGAGCCCTAATTGGAGTGTTCTCCAGAGTGGGCTTCCCTAAGGAGGTTGTCTCTGACAGAGGTACAAACTTCATGTCAGGATATCTGACTGCAATGTGGAAGGAATGTGGTGTCAACTACAAGTTCACTACACCCTATCACCCACAGTGCAATGGGCTTGTTGAGAGATTCAACAGGACCCTAAAAGGGATGATTCATGGACTACCTGAACCTCTTAGGAGAAGATGGGATGTCCTGATACCCTGCCTCTTGTTTGCTTACAGAGAGGTTCCACAGAAGGGGGTTGGCTACAGCCCTTTTGAGCTTCTGTTTGGGCATCCTGTAAGAGGACCCCTTTGTTTGGTAAAGGAAGGATGGGAGAGACCTCTCAAAAAGCCTGGAACAAACATTGTGGACTATGTACTTGGTCTCCGCTCCAGGATGGCTGAGTATATGGAAAAGGCATCTAAAAACCTTGAGGCCAGCCAAGAACTCCAAAAAGCTTGGCATGACCAAAAGGCTGTCCTGACTGTGTACAAGCCTGGACAGAAGGTGTGGGTGCTGGAGCCAGTGGCCCCAGCAGCACTCAAAGACAAATGGTCTGGGCCCCACACAATCATTGAGCAAAAGGGAGAGGTCACCTACCTGGTGGACCTTGGAACCCCCAGGAGCCCCCTCAGGGTGCTCCATGTGAACAGGCTCAAGGCATATGTTGACAGGAAGGACATGAGCTTGCTCATGGCCACAGATGAGGGACAGGAGGAAGAGAGTGACCCTCTCCCAGACCTGCTCACTCAGAATCCTGATGATGGGTCAGTAGATGGTGTTGTCTTTTGTGGCAGCCTCTCTGAGCATCAGCAACAGGATTGTAGACAAGTTCTGCAATCCTTCAGACATATGTTCTCTCTGACACCCAGCCAAACTGATTGGTGCACCCATGAAGTTGACACTGGAGACAGTCTGCCTGTCAAGAGTAAAATCTACAGACAGCCTGATTATGTCAGAGACTGCATCAAGACAGAAGTGCAGAAAATGTTGGAGCTGGGAGTCATTGAGCCCTCACATAGCCCTTGGGCTAGCCCAGTAGTTCTAGTGCCAAAACCTCACACCCAGGGTGGTAAGAAAGAGATGAGGTTTTGCGTAGACTACAGAGGACTCAATGCAGTCACTAAGACTGATGCCCACCCAATCCCAAGAGCAGATGAGCTTATTGATAGATTGGCTTCTGCCAACTACTTAAGCACATTTGATCTGACAGCTGGGTATTGGCAAATCAGGTTAGCTGAGGAGGCCAAGCCCAAGACAGCATTTTCTACCCCTGGTGGGCATTATCAATTTGTGGTAATGCCCTTTGGTTTGAAAAATGCACCTGCCACCTTCCAAAGGCTGGTGAATCAAGTTCTCACTGGGTTGGATGACTTCTGTGCAGCATATCTTGATGATATAGCTGTCTTTAGTTCCACCTGGGAGGATCACCTGGTCCACCTGAGGAAAGTGTTAGAGGCTCTGCAAAAGGCAGGCCTCACTATCAAGGCCACCAAGTACCAGATAGGGCAGACACAGGTTGTATACCTGGGCCACCTTGTAGGTGGAGGCCAGGTTCAGCCATTGGAGAGCAAGATACAGGCCATCCAGGACTGGGCTCCTCCAACCACCCAGACTCAGGTTCGAGCTTTCTTGGGCCTGACTGGTTACTATAGGAAATTTGTCAAGAATTATGGGTCCATTGTGACACCACTTAATGACCTGACAAGCAAGAAGATGCCAAAGAAAGTTCAGTGGACAGCAAGCTGTCAGAAAGCATTCAATGACCTAAAGCAGGCCATGTGCACAGCACCTATCCTAAAGAGTCCTGACTACTCCAAAACATTCATTGTCCAAACAGATGCTTCTGAGTTGGGTGTGGGAGCTGTTCTATCTCAGCTGAATTTTGATGGTAACGACCAGCCCATTGCTTTTATTAGCAGAAGGCTGACCCCCAGAGAGAAAAATTGGTCAGCTATTGAGAGGGAGGCCTTTGCTGTGGTTTGGGCCCTGAAGAAGTTGAGGTCATACTTGTTTGGCACTCACTTCAAGATTCAGACTGACCATAAGCCCCTCTTGTGGCTAAATCAGATGAAGGGTGAAAACCCCAAACTACTTAGGTGGTCCATTTCCCTACAGGGGATGGATTTTACAGTGGAGCATAGACCTGGTACTGATCATGGCAATGCCGATGGGCTCTCCAGGTATTTCCACTTAGAGCAAGAAGACTCACCTGGTCAAGGTTAGTTTATTGTCCCCAAGTTTGGGGGGGGTCATGTAGGAGAGTAGGGTCTGCAATCCTATGATCACCCAGATTTTTGCTTTTTGCTTCACTGGTTTACGACTTTCCCTGGCTGTGGGCCTGCTAATCAGACCCACAGCCTAGCTGTTCTCTCTATTCCAAATTGTACCCAGGTACTGAATTGGCACTGGGCCCTCTCTAACTCCCTGTACCCAGGGCTGAGGTGCACCCAGAAGTCTCCCAGGGGCTGCAGCATGTATTATGCCACCCCTGGACTGACTAACCAAACAGACACAACTGGCTGCTTGACAGCTGGGGGCAAGGTGGTGTACTCACCCTTTGCTTTAGATATAGTATTCCTATATCTAAACCTAAATGGACACACAGATCTCCTATCAGTCACTCCTATGGCAGGCCTTGACAATCCTGAAGGCAGAGTGCTTGGAATCGTGTGAGATAGTGCTCTGGCATGAGCTGAGCCTGTCTGCGGCTTTCGGGATCCATCCCTTAGCCGTTTCCATGATATCGCATACCATATACTCTTAAGTGCATTATAATCCTCGCGGTTATATGCCAACTCTGGTATCGCTTTATCAAAACATGTCGAGTAAGGTGTCATACGAATTGGAATACTAACCCCTCGCCAATTCTGGCGACGGGGTTAGCATTCCATCCTTCTAGAGGGACACGACATGTATGTAACCTGTAACCCCGGTTAAAGTCAGACATAGCCTTAGCTCCACAAAATGGATGATGCCACCGAGACACAAGTCTGCCCTCCTGCTGCTGGGAGTCCTCCCAGAGCAGGAGGCAAGGACAAAGGGTTTCCTGCCAGGGGCGGTGCCAGCACCGTCCCAGACAGGATTTTGTGTATCCTAGGTAGGCAGGGCTTTAGAGGAAGGTGACTGCAAGTGGCACCCCGGTGCTCACTATGCATAGGCCGGCTGGAACCAGTTCCAGGGGCACTCCAGCCCCTGACCTGGGGAAAGCCCGCCAAAGGAGAGGGGTGTAACCACCCCCCTCCTGGTCCCACCCATAGGGCAGGACTTAGTCGCGTGCCAGCCCCCTTTTTCAGGATAAAGGTAGGAACTGGCCCCCTTCCAAATCAGATCATCTTTGAATCCTGAAACTACTTTCTACAAGAAGGAACTCAAGACTCTTCTCAAGATTTCTCCCTTGTGACTAAGGAGTAGTCACCCTGCAGCAGCAGGCACCAACCAAGCATCGCGGTTTGTTGCCAGTCTCTCCTCCGGATCAAGACTGCTCCAGCACGACGAGAACCGGCTTCCCTGGCACCTCTGACCTCAACCTACATCATCAGCCCAGCTGTGATCCGTGGGTGCGACGAGACCTCGAGGGACCGGCCATCTTCAGAACTGCACGACGCTTGTCCAGCACGACCACCGAGTGACCCTCGACTGAGTGCTTTGGGGTAAGAGAAGCCCCGACCCTGAGCAGCTCCAGCACCGAAGTTCAGCCCCCCTGCATCCACGAGATCTGCGTGGGGCCCTTCTGCTCTTTGCTGCCCACCGTGTTGTCCAGGTCGCTTGCCCGTTGGCTAGTGGCCCCTTCACGACGCTCCACGACGACAACTACTGCTGGTCTGGTTGCTCCAGACTAGCCCTTGCTCCCCTCCAACAGAGGAGCACCCTGGACCCTCCTGGTCCACTCAAGACGCCATTTTAGGTCCACCGCGTGGGCCTTGCATTTGCCAAGACTTGTTGCCCAATCCTGGGTCCAGCGACGTCAGCAGCAGATACCTTCGTGGGACAGCTCGCACCTCCATCCTGGTCGCCGACAACGCCTCCTGGTCCGAGAGACTGCAGAGCCCAGCAGCGCCCACTCCCCTGGTCGAGGTGACTTCGTCCGGTGCCACTCTGGTGCCCACCTAAATCACTGGCTAGTGATTCAGAACTTGGTCCCCTCTGCTTTCAGGTCTTCTTCTTCCCTGATCCAGGCTTGGATCACCACGAACTCTCTTCACTGGCCGCCTGCCAGCAACTTCTTCTTCAGGCTCCTGGTTCTTCAACGAGGGTTTCCGACGTAACTTCAACCCTATGCAGCCGCAGCCCCTGGGCTAGGTAATCCAAGTACTCCGGTGCTTCAGCATAGTCCAACAGCCTAAGTGCTCGGATCCACTCCCGTTTTCGACCCACCTAGTCGGGTTCGCCCGAGAACAGTAACTTTATCTTTACTAGCCTCCATAGACTTTTTCCCGCCTTACGCGTGAGAGTTCCCACTCTGCACACGACGTCCACAGGCCCCCTGCATCTAATCTAAGTGTTTAGAATTGTAGGCCAAGCGATTCCTAAGTCTATGAGAATAGTTACTTACCTGCTAGTAATTCACATTCCACTTTTGTCATATATGGTTTTTCGTGCCCCTAGGGCATTTGTGTAAATTGTGCGACTTAAAGTAGTTTCTCAAGAGTTTTGTTATGTGCTTAGCTCCCTGACTCATAAAGAGTTCAGGCTAGTCTTGTTATAAATAAATATCTGTTTATTTTCATAACAACTTGTGTGGTGTCCTTTCACTTGGTGTTCAAGGGGTAATGTGATGGTAAAACAGCTGGCTTAACACGCCCTCTAGAGTCTTAGCCTTAGACTGCTCGTATCCATGCTACTAGGATAGCTGGTCTATAAGGTTGACTTACAACCAATCATCAGTACGGGTTGTTTGGACTGATACATAGTGATTACTAGAATAGTGAGCACTGCATATCAGGCCAACATCCCCTGTACAGACAAGGACAGCCTGAGTGAGTGTGCCAACTAAGTTGCCAGACCCCTCAGTTCCCAAGGTTAACCCAACTAATGCCTTGGGAGGAGCACTACCACTACTGACTGTACTAGGGGGTGCAGTTGCCTTAGGGGCTGTAGTGGTAGGAGGTTGCTCTCCTCTTTTGGTGCACTCACTAAACCAGTGAGATTTACTTTTACAGTACTGGCACCACCTTTTTGACTGGCCTTCTGGAGTCTTCTTTTTCTGCTGTGAAGCCTGACCCCCACCCTCTTTGGTTTGTTGGGGACCTGTCGAAGACTTCTGGTCATTTTGTTCACTCTTAGTATTACCCTTCTGGTCTGCGTTCTTCTGACCACCCTGGTTCTGGTTCTGGTTCTGCTTGATCCTTGTCCTGATCCATTTGTCTGCCTTCTTTCCCAATTCTTGGGGAGAGGTCAGATCTGAATCAACAAGGTGCTGGTGCAACAACTGGTTTTGACAGTTATTTAAAATCTGTTCTCTCATCATAAGATAATACAATCCTGTGTAATCAGTAACCTTGCTACCCAGCAACCAGCCCTCCAAAGCCTTAGTGGCACAATCCACAAAGTCAGACCAGTCCTGAGACTGAGTTTTCTGGGTGTCTCTGAACAGCAACCTGTACTGCTCAGTTGTTAAGCCAAACCCATCAACCAGTGTATTCTTCAGGACCTGGTAATTGTTAGCATCCTCCACTCTTGTAGTGAGGAGCTTATCTCTACCTTTGCCATCAAAGGAGAGCCACAGTATAGCTGCCCACTGACTCTGGGGAATGCACTGCACAGTGCCGGCCCTCTCCAAAGCAGCCATCCATTTCTGGATTCATCCCCTTGCTTAAAGGGGGGCACTATCTTTGTCAGGTGTTTAGTATCTAAACCCTTCTCTTTTTCTCTTGGGAGATTGCTGCCACCAGTGGGAGCTAATCCACTCATCTGCTGCTCTCTAGCAAAGGCAAGCTTTTCTTTGGCCAGGGCAAGTTCTTCCCTTTCAATCCTCAGAGTAGCCTGTCTCATCCTAGCTTCATGCTCCATTCTCTGAGGGGAAGTCAATCTCCTCTGGGGAGAGTTCCTCCTCCTTTGAGAAGAGGCATTAGAGTGCAGAGATCTACTGGAGTCCCTAGAAAGAGATCTATCTCTCCTAACTCCAAGGTTAGGCCTACTTAGGGTCAGTACTGGGGGGCCCCCAGATCCTAGCCCAAGCAAGTCTAAGTTGGCCCTAGTCAGCCTTCTGACTACCTCAAGACCTTTGTCTTCCTCATCCCCAGAGAGTTCCTCAGGATCCTCCTCCTCGACTGCTTTGTCAGTGTCAAGGAGGTCTGGATCCCCAGTGGTACCCTCTAAGGCTGACATATTCCCATCTAGCTGATAAATCTTTCTCGCATCATAGGTCTCTAAGAGGCCTATTAGAAAGGGAATGGTGGGGTTAGACCCCTGTTTCAGTTTCCTGGAGGTACACACTTGTCTCATCTCCTGGAAACCGAGAGCTGCATATCTTGAAGTGACCTGTGGAGGGTCAATGCTTACCAGGGGAGTCTCAGTGGACTCTCCATGGTTAGACATGCTTTTCTAGTGAGGTGTAAGTGGTGCACTTACCTACACTATTTGTTTGCCTACTGATCCCTTGCTAGAGTTGTAGTTTAGGGTGTGCTAGGCCCTAGGAGCTACAACAGCTGGTTCAGTAGAACTCAGAGTATTCTAAGCTAAGTTATATGTACCTTTAGTACTTATGTGATCTTTCAAATGATATTCTTAGGATATGTGTCGTAAAACAACAACAAGCTCAAATCCCACCCGCTGCTCAGCAATGTGAGAAGTTGGCCTGATATGCAGTGCTCACTATTCTAGTGATCACTATGTATCAGTCCAAACAACCCTTATTGATGATTGGTTGTAAGTCAACCTTATAGACCAGCTATCCTAGTAGCATGGATACGAGCAGTCTAAGGCTAAGACTCTAGAGGGTGTGTTAAGCCAGCTGTTTTACCATCACATTACCCCTTGAACACCAAGTGAAAGGACACCACACAAGTTGTTATGAAAATAAACAGATATTTATTTATAACAAGACTACCCTGAACTCTTTATGAGTCAGGGAGCTAAGCACATAACAAAACTCTTGAGAAAATACTTCAAGTCGCACAATTTACACAAATGCCCGAGGGGCACGGAAAACCATATATTACAAAAGTGGAATGCGAATTACTAGCAGGTAAGTAACTATTCTCATAGACTTTAGAAACGCTAGACCTACAATACTAAACCCTTAGATTAGTAGCAGGAGGCCTGTGGACGTCGTGTGCAGAGTGGGAACTCTCACGCGTAAGGTGGGAAAAAGTCTATGGAGGCTAGTAAAGACAAAGTTACTGTTCTCGGGCGAACCCGACTAGGTGGGTCGAAAACAAGGGTGGATCCGAACACTTAGAGTGTTGGACTATGCTGAAGCACTGGAGTACTCGGTTTACCTAGCCCAGGGGCTGCGGCTGCATAGGGTTGAAGTTACGTCGGAAACCCTCGTTGAAGAACCAGGAGCCTGAAGAAGAAGTTGCTGGCAGGCGGCCAGTGAAGAGAGTTCGTGGTGATCCAAGCCTGGATCAGGGAAGAAGAAGACCTGAAAGCAGAGGGGACCAAGTTCTGAATCACTAGCCAGTGATTTAGGTGGGCACCAGAGTGGCACCGGACGAAGTCACCTCGACCAGGGGAGTGGGCGCTGCTGGGCTCTGCAGTCTCTCGGACCAGGAGGCGTTGTCGGCGACCAGGATGGAGGTGCGAGCTGTCCCACGAAGGTATCTGCTGCTGACGTCGCTGGACCCAGGATTGGGCAACAAGTCTTGGCAAATGCAAGGCCCACGCAGTGGACCTAAAATGGCGTCTTGAGTGGACCAGGAGGGTCCAGGGTGCTCCTCTGTTGGAGGGGAGCAAGGGCTAGTCTGGAGCAACCAGACCAGCAGTAGTTGTCGTCGTGGAGCGTCGTGAAGGGGCCACTAGCCAACGGGCAAGCGACCTGGACAACGCGGTGGGCAGCAAAGAGCAGAAGGGCCCCACGCAGATCTCGTGGTTGCAGGGGGGCTGAACTTCGGTGCTGGAGCTGCTCAGGGTCGGGGCTTCTCTTACCCCAAAGCACTCAGTCAAGGGTCACTCGGTGGTCGTGCTGGACAAGCGTCGTGCAGTTCTGAAGATGGCCGGTCCCTCGAGGTCTCGTCGCACCCACGGATCACAGCTGGGCTGATGATGTAGGTTGAGGTCAGAGGTGCCAGGGAAGCCGGTTCTCGTCGTGCTGGAGCAGTCTTGATCCGGAGGAGAGACTGGCAACAAACCGCGATGCTTGGTTGGTGCCTGCTGCTGCAGGGTGACTACTCCTTAGTCACAAGGGAGAAATCTTGAGAAGAGTCTTGAGTTCCTTCTTGTAGAAAGTAGTTTCAGGATTCAAAGATGATCTGATTTGGAAGGGGGCCAGTTCCTACCTTTATCCTGAAAAAGGGGGCTGGCACGCTACTAAGTCCTGCCCTATGGGTGGGACCAGGAGGGGGGTGGTTACACCCCTCTCCTTTGGCGGGCTTTCCCCAGGTCAGGGGCTGGAGTGCCCCTGGAACTGGTTCCAGCCGGCCTATGCATAGTGAGCACCGGGGTGCCACTTGCAGTCACCTTCCTCTAAAGCCCTGCCTACCTAGGATAAACAAAATCCTGTCTGGGACGGTGCTGGCACCGCCCCTGGCAGGAAACCCTTTGTCCTTGCCTCCTGCTCTGGGAGGACTCCCAGCAGCAGGAGGGCAGACTTGTGTCTCGGTGGCAGCATCCATTTTGTGGAGCTAAGGCTATGTCTGACTTTAACCGGGGTTACAGGTTACATACATGTCGTGTCCCTCTAGAAGGGTGGAATGCTAACCCCGTCGCCAGAATTGGCGAGGGGTTAGTATTCCAATTCGTATGACACCTTACTCGACATGTTTTGATAAAGCGATACCAGAGTTGGCATATAACCGCGAGGATTATAATGCACTTAAGAGTATATGGTATGCGATATCATGGAAACGGCTATGGGATGGATCCCAAAAGCCGCAGACAGGCTCAGCTCATGCCAGAGCACTATCTCACACGATTCCAAGCACTCTGCCTTCAGGATTGTCAAGGCCTGCCATAGGAGTGACTGATAGGAGATCTGTGTGTCCATTTAGGTTTAGATATAGGAATACTATATCTAAAGCAAAGGGTGAGTACACCACCTTGCCCCCAGCTGTCAAGCAGCCAGTTGTGTCTGTTTGGTTAGTCAGTCCAGGGGTGGCATAATACATGCTGCAGCCCCTGGGAGACTTCTGGGTGCACCTCATCCCTGGGTACAGGGAGTTAGAGAGGGCCCAGTGCCAATTCAGTACCTGGGTACAATTTGGAATAGAGAGAACAGCTAGGCTGTGGGTCTGATTAGCAGGCCCACAGCCAGGGAAAGTCGTAAACCAGTGAAGCAAAAAGCAAAAATCTGGGTGATCATAGGATTGCAGACCCTACTCTCCTACACAGCCAAACTTACTTTTTAACTGTTTTGTGACTGTCAATTATCAATGACATGGAGTCATTTCTGACCCCTTTGTAACATGTGAATCTTGTGTTAGAAATGTACTTTCAAACACTGTGAACATGAGCTGACACACCCTTTAGCTCGATTTACTTGCACAAAGGGTATAGGAATTTGTGAGTAACTTGTGGCATTGAATGACCCAGCCGGAGGAGCGTCACTCGTAACTTCCGGTTTCCCACTTCTCCTGCAGTCCTCCTATCACAGCGTTTACTGGGAGAACGCATGGGGAAGCATTGCTTACAATGTGGTACAGAAACAGCAAGGCAAAAAACAGAAGATGATTGATTGGAGCCCTAAAGCCAGAGCAGCAGAGTCTCTGAAGTCCTCCCGCTAAGGGAGAATGCCATGAGAATGACATATGGAGCTCCGTGAAGTGGTGAGGCCCTGGTCAAGTGTGTTGGTGTAGTGTGCGGTCTGGCTCCCCACAGTTACGTGACCCAGGCGAGGTGTCGCGATGGGGCGTGACATGGGGGGTGTGAGCAGAGTTGTACGAGAGACTGTCGATGGTGACCGACTCGTCCCTATATAGATAATTGTATAAATAAAGATACAGTTAACCAGCCCCATAGTTTGCGTACTTCTGTTCTGTGGAGCTCTGCGCTGCAACCCCACAGTGGCGACGAGGCTGCCAGGCTGCGGTGCGCTGCTCAGCCGCTTCAATCTCGGCCCGCAACTCGGCACGCAGTGGGCACCACGTGACCCTCGCCACTCCAGCTTTGCAAGCCCAGCGCTCAAGGGCAGTCACCACTGAGCTTCTGCTCACAGGAAGCCAGCCTCTGCACCACACAGCGCAATTGCCACAGGCAGCCACCTGTAGGCTGTAGTAGCAAGTGAGCCACATCTGCATTTAGAGGCCATGCGCAGTGGGCCTGCCCCCAGGCCTGCCTTCACGTGATTCCTCTTCCACAAGTGGCCAGCTTGGCGCGCACCACCTCCACAGTTGCACCATTGGAAGGCAGTATCTAACACGGGACACCCACCCGAAAGGATCCTGGTCTTCCCTCTTGTGCCCCCAGGAGCCACAAATCCCCACCGTGGTCTTCCGCACTGACACGAGCCAGCCTGCGACCCTGGTAGAAGCGCCCTCCAAGCCCCTCACGACCTGCCGGTGCCACTGCGGTCCTCTCCACATGCACCATGTGTGCCCAGACCTTCTCTTTAACCAACCCCGTGCCCTTCCTGCCTAAGCCTGGGGAACCAGCCATGAAGTGGGCTGATTGGAAGAGGCACTTCTTGAGTTACGTCTCAGCGTTGGAGGACGAGGGCGAAGAGGAATTCTCAAGCAAGCGGAGGAAGAAAATCCTACTGCATAATTTAGGACCAGGGGGCTTGCACGTTTACGACCAGATGGTGAAAAAGACCAGGGCCTCGACTGCCGACGATGTCTTCCAACATGCCCTCGAAGATATTGACAGCCATTACCAGCCCGTGATATGCACGGCCATAGGCCTTTACAACGTCTTCCAACGGAAACAGGCGGAAGCAGAGTCAGTGGAGGATTACGTGGTGGCCCTCAAGAAGCTAGCCATTAACTGTAAATTCGGCACCCTGCACGACGACCTCATACGGGACCAAATCATCATGCACTCCACCCACACGAGCGTCCAGGAAAAGCTCTGGGTGAGCGGCGAAGCACCCCTTCCCGAGATCCTCGCGATCGTGAAACATGTGGAATTATCCAAACAATGCGCACTTACAGCCAAGAAAGACACTGCACCACAAGCCACAGTGTGCAAGATCTCCGACCGCAAGGTTCCATCATCGAAAACCGCGATGGACTCCTTCTCCCCCCGCCAATCTACGTCTAGGGGCAGAGGTCCAAGTCGCGCCCCTCTGGGGAAACAAGGTGCCTGTTACAGGTGTGGCAGTCACTCCCACATGGGTAACGACAAAAAATGCCCGGCGTTCCACGTCAAGTGCCCCTTCTGCAACATCACAGGACACTTCGGCAAGGTTTGCCGTCGGAGCCCCAGAAACGCAGCGGTCAAATAGGTCCAAGACGTCTCTGATGATCAAGAGGGGGCGGAGCTCTCAGACCCGGATAGCATCCTGTGTATCGAAGACCACATCCTGGGTGTACGGGGTGGTCCTACAAAGAAAACCCTCCTAAAGTTTGTCCATAGGTGGTGTCCACGTTGTCATGGTGGTGGACTCAGGCTCGCCCTACACCATCATCCAGAAACAGATTTGGGATTGAGACTTCGCCCAAGTGGTGGGCAGTCAGCTACACCCTACGGATGTCCATCTGGTCACTTACTCAGGGGAAAGGATCCCCATGGTGGGTTTCCAGCAGCTCCTGTTTGAATTCAAACAACGGCACACCACAGCGAAATTGTACGTGGCAAAAAAAGGCCCATCAGTCCTGGGTTAGGCTGACTAGGGGGCGCTTGGGATTCAGTTCAACCCCGGCGGCGACACGCAAGTGCTTCTGACGGATGACACACCCATGCCATCCTCACTCCAAGCAGAGTTCCCCACTGTCTTCAGCGACCAGATTGGGAAGATGTGCAAGTTCTCCCACAAAATCGTCCTCAAAGAGGGAGCGGTACCAGTCGCCCACAAAGTCAGGAACATCCCGTTCAACTGCCGAGAACCATTACAGCTAGAACTCAAGCACCTAGAAGACAACTACATCATCGAACCGAACGAATGCGCCGAAAGGCTCGCACCTTTGGTGGTGGCGCACAAACCAAGCGAGAAGATCCGTCTCCGCATCGATCTTCACAAACTCAATGGGAATATCATTGTGGAAACATTTCCGTTACCAAAAATCAACGAATTGCTCGCCCAGACCAAAGGTATCTAATGGTTCTCTACCATCGACCTCAAAGCCACTTAAAAACCAAGTGACACTCCACCCGAAATACTGAAAACTTACATCCTTGATTACACCCTTTGGGTGCTACAGGTTCAGATGCATGCCCTTCGGGCTCGCCTCTGCAGCAGCCGTCTTCCAAAAATGTATGCACAAGCTGTTCCAAGGGGTCCACGGCGTCCTCTACTTTCAAGACGACATCCTTATCATGGGGAAATCCAAAGCTGAACATGACGACATTCTGCACATAGTCCTACACACGCTGGCAGCAAATGGCCTCACGGCCGAATTAGTGAAATGCAAATTCAGTCTCCGCAAGGTCACATATCTGAGGCACGAAATCAGTGACACGGGCATCATCCCCAAATCGGCGAACGTGGAGGCCATCAGGTCAGCCCCATCCCCGACAACCAAAGACGGCGTTCGCTCATTCCTGGGTCTGGCGGAGTTCTATAGAAAATTTGTCAGGAACTTTGCGATGAAGACACACAACCTCCACCAACTGCTCAAGGAAAGGAACAATTTTGTCTGGTCGGAGGAAATGGAAGCGGAATTCTCAGCCATCAAACAAGACATCTGCAAGGCGGTTCCTTTACTTGGGTTTGACGGAACTGCGTCCAGCATCCTCACCACGGATGCTAGTGACAAAGGGCTGGGAGCAGTCTTCTCCCAGAAGGCGTCCGATGGCATAGAGACCATAGTGGGGTTTGCATCACGATTCCTCACCCCAGTGAAGAGAAGTACAGTGTCATCGAGAAGGAAATGCTAGCTGCCATCTGGGCGATGGAGAAAATTTGGCCAGTACCTATGGGGGTCAAGATTCACACTCCGCACCGACCACAAACCTCTGATCAAGGTTCTTACATCCAGCGCCAATGTGACTGCCACACCACGCATCGCTAAAATGACATTGCGTCTGTTAGACTTTGTCTATGATGTGGAATACATCCCGGGCCCGCAGAACAGAGTGGAGGACTTTCTGAGCCGAGCAGCAGCTATAGAAGTCCTCGTCACGTCATCGGAGTAGGGAGAGTACAGTGTCGCCTTCATGACGGATCATGAACACACCATCAGTGCCTGGACAAACAACGCCGGATTCGCCCAGCCAGGACGCCGATGATGGGTGCATTCTGGTGAGACACTCAACACCTTCCGGAGAGATCAAGAAGAAGGCACAGGGTCATACCGACCCCGCGGAAGAAGAGAGGAAGAGACCAGAACGCACACTCGAAGGGGCCATGCGGTGAAGCTAACGAAACATCTCAGTGACTTTCAGTTGTGAATCCACTTCTCTCTCTCTCTCTCTCTCTCTCTCTCTCTCCCTCTCTCTCTCTCTCTCTCTCTCTCTCTCTCTCTCTTTCTCTCTCATATCCTTCCCCCCACACCTGTGGGCACAGCTTCAGTTGTTCGTTATTGTTAAGAGGGAAGATTTGTAGTGTGCGGTCTAGCTCCCCGCAGTCACGTGACCCAGGCGAGGTATCGCGATGGGGCGTGAGCAGAGTGGTACGAGAGAGACTGCTGATGGTGACCGACTCTCCCCTATATAGATAATTTTTATAAATAAAGATACAGTTAACTAGCCCCATAGTCTGCATACTTCTGTTCCGTGGGGACCTGCGCTGCAACCCCACAGTTAGGAGACGTGAGAATGTCGCTCAGTGACTTCTGCAGAAGTTCAAAGCAACACCGCTCTGGGGCCAATTGCTCAGCAATGACGAAGAGAACCACGGGGCGGGGCACTGAGAGGCGTAACTCGTGTAGCTTGCGAACCTCAAGCAGTATGGATGGAATTTCGCGTTATTGAGAGCACTGCTGTCTGGTCGACTGAAATGATTGACGCAAGGACTCCACTAAAGTCAAGTCAAAAAGCTTTATTCGATTCTTCAAGCAAATCATAAAAGCATATAATCAAATACCCAGCAATTTTTAAAAAAAGAGATACACTCATAAAACAGTTATAATTTTGAAAAGTCTTCAGCATAAGTGTACAATTAGTTCATCCAGTATAAATCAGCAGTCAAAGTGTTTTTTATGCACGGAGCCCCGTGGACCAAAGCAATCTGTTGAATTCCACTTCTCATGCAGATTGCACAGCTAATACCCAAGAACATTCAAGAGAATATATATGTATCAATGTGCAGATCTTCCAATTAAAGACATCAGTACAAATGGTGCATGTACTTTTAACAAAAGCCTTGATTAGTCATGGCCCCAAACGGCCGTAACTTCCGGGTCCGCGTATAAGCGCTTCTACGCGGACCCGGAAGTTGCATACACTTATGTTGTAGACTTTTCTGAGCATTGAAAAAGTCATCGAAAATTACAAAACATGTGTTGGCTGTTTGTTAGTACAGATTGTTCAAGAAATGGAACTGTCTAAAAAGAGATTAAAGCAATTGGAACCATCAGTCTCCCGTAGTGACTTCATAATCTTGAATCGTGTCTCACAACTTTGGACCTGTCAGATTGATGGACTGGGTATAATAATAAAAAGTATGAGAAAGCACGTTCAGGAAGCTAGCAAAACACAAATGACTGCCTTACAAGCGACTAGAGAACCAATCATTTGTGTGTACCACAGTACTCCTTCACTCTGATGGCCACTTGGAGACTCTTGTGGGGCCCTATCACTGTGCTGTTCCTTAACAGTAATGTCACCCGCATTTGCAGCCGAGGATATGATGCAGATAGGGCAATGGGTTATGTCAATGGCAAAAAAAGCAATATAAAAAAGAGGAAAAGAAAAATAGACAGCATATTACGACCACATACACGCACACCACTTGGAGGTAAAGGGCAATTCTATTTTGTGACCTACATGGTTTTTTTTGGGGATGCCCAGCGAATAGTAATTTTTGGGAACCAGAAGGTACTGAGAATACAGGGTGAAAACTGAGCCTATAGGTGATTATACGAGAGGGCAATATCTTGATAGAGCTATGGATAAGGTTGTGAATGAAATCCCTGTGAGGTGTCAAAGACTCAAGAGGCGCTCCTCTCCGGGCTCCTGATGGCGGCGTGACTTCGAGGCAAAACTAACTACAAATCCCCCGTATCAGTCTCTCTAAACATGGTGGGGACTTCTACAAATGGGAAATCTCATTTTTGTCTATCGGTACCGTTACCTGTTTTCTTGTTGACGGCTACAGCGGCTGCAGTAGAATCAGCACAGAGAATCCGCCCCCGACCCTCCGGTTTCAGTTCCGGTGTATGTGTCGGGGTCAGGTGAGTAGGAAGCTGGATCACCTCTGAAGCGCCGGTGAAGAGCGAGCGTGGAGCAGCCGAACAACTGCCGAGTTGGAGGTGGGGGAACGCGGCAGATGTCTTGAAACAGAGCGGGCGGCTGCCCGTATTGTCGCTCTGCTGTTCGGACGGCGTTCTTGGCCCGGATTTTCCATATTCACCCCCGGAGCAGGTAGAGAGGGCTGGGATAGGGTGCAGGAAGGTCTGGCAAGGATCCCAGGCTGGGGTGTGCTCGGTGTGTTCGCTGATATTTTTTGGGCCACATTGCTCGCCGATGGGAACAGTATCCCTGGGTGTAGAGGTGGCTATTTTAGATTTAACGAAGAATAAATCATTTTAATTTTTCCCCAGCAATAGAGAAGGCATACTGGAAACGACAGAGGGGTCTATTTTAGGTGAAGTGCTTTCCAAATGCATGGAGAGTGGGGTATTTGCTCAAGAAGGTACTTCTCCCCCTAAACTTACTAGATATTCATTAAGGGCTAGGGCGGCACACTTAGTTTCAAATAAGTTGATCACCCATTCGATTATTCAGCAGCGAGTCTCCCCGCCTGTAGCTGAAGTTAACATCTTGACTAGGAAGGGAAAACAGATCAAACAGGAGGGGAGCTTAGGAGCTCCAGCGTAACCTGCTTTTTTAAAATCTCAAAGGGGTAAGGCGAAACTAAAGGAAAATAAATCTGCAAGGATTAAAGTAAGAATTACCCCTTCAATGAAATCCTATTACCAGGTCATGTGTCTCACCTCCACAAAATTGAATCCTCGACCTCAACTACAAGTCCCTTCTAGCCCCAAAGTGGCATCTCCACTAAGATTAGAGCCCGCTCTCTCCCCTTCGCCTGTCTCCACTCCTCCCTTCCTCCCCTCACCCCCCAAAGGGCAGAAAGGGTCAACACTGGAGGCCAAGGAAAGCAAGCAGAACAGTGTGCAGAGGGAAAGCCCCTTCCCTGAGTCAAGAGCCGCAGTCAACTCGGCAGAATATACTATAAAATCGAATCCAGATTTAGAAGTGCATCCAGCTATTACCCTCGATAATAGATACTCCCTTATGGACCAGCAGGAAGAGGACAACCAGGGGCTGGACCAGTTACAGGGAAAGCAACAAGTTCAACTCTGGGAGGAAGGGCACGGAATGGATAAGCAAGGATCATCAGAACCATTAACGGGAGCAAAATAAAGAGATGTTAAAAGGACAGTTGGAGGATCCGAGCGGCTCCACCAGCTAGTACACCAAAGGCTCAACCTCCCCCCCCCCGGAAATTAAGGCCACCTCAACTCCAAACTCCCACTCTTTGGCTGATATCCTCTTGGCTCTGAAGTACGAGATGGCAAACAGATTCACAGTCTCCGAGGCAAACCAAGCCAATTTGGCGAATAGGTTCTTGGTTTCTGAGGCAAATCAGGCTGCCATCCGATCCTCATGTGAGTTGCTGGCCCAGAAACTGGAACTAGTTACCGCAAGAACTGATGCAATCGAAGAGGAAATCCCCAAGATTAAGACCGTGATGGAGGCTACTGCGTCACAGCTGGAAAAAACTATCGATCCAGAACAAAGATCTCAAAGACGATCTTGAGAGGTTGGAGAACCATTCAAGGAGAAACAACCTGAAAATTCTGAACACCCCCGAAGCAATGGAGGGAGATGATATGAAGGGTTTTCTGATCTCTCTATTGAAGCGTACAGTTCTGAAAGACCACCCCGGAATAGATCTAAGCTACGAAATCCAGAGAGTCCATAGAGACCCTTTCAAAAGAAATCCTGGTCGGTTGAAACCCCGGAAAATCCTGGTCAATTTCTTATCCTATTCAGTGAAAGAACAGATTCTATCTGCTGCCCTAAAGGAAGGTGCTATCCCCTCTCCATTCTCAGAGCAGTCTCCTTTTTCCTTCTTTATCAGATTGGACATTTCGCACATAACAGCGGAAAGACAGTGGGAACTGGGGAAAAGACTATCAGAGTTGAATGGGTTGGGGGCAAAGGCTCAACTGAGGTTCCCAGCCACACTGCGCGTTATGTGGAATAACCACATGCACTTGATCTGCTCACCACAAGAAGTTGACACCTTAATTGCAAAAATTCAGCATGATAAGCAGGGAGGTCTTTGAGGGGGAGGGCAGAAGTCCAGTGTAATGCCTTGAGTCAAGCCGCCAGTTTATGATTATTTTTTTATGTTTATTTTTAAGCCTGGAAAGGGGAAGAGCCCGAATAGGCATTTTCCTTTTGGAAAGTAGGGTTCCTCGGGCGTAAGGAGGTTAGGGGGTCATGAGGGGTTAGGGAGGGAAGGGGGGAGGGGAGTGGTGGGGCACAGGGTGGCAGAAAAAATGACAAAAAAAAACCTCTCATCTCACTGGCCATCTAGACCAAACTGTAAATGTTATTCGTTAAGCAGGGAATTCATTGTGGAAAGACAAAATGAAGGGGAGCGGTAATATCCAATTTATTTCGTGGAATATAAATGGCCTGAGGTGTCCTAGAAGACAAAGATTGATCTTTAAATAGTTAGAGATGTTACCAGTTCAGGTCTGCTTATTGCAGGAAACTCACCTAAACCAAACAGAGTCCAAGAGTATTTTCTCTAAACCCCCGTGGATACAATGCTTTTGCCACTCCCAACAATCAATAAACTGCCGTGGGGTGGCAATTTTGGTCAAGAGGGGATTTTCCTGTGAAATAAAATCGGTTTTAACAGACCAATCAGGAAGATGGATCATCGCCCAGTTGGATTTTGAAGGGGAAAAGTTGACCTGTTCCTCCTTCTATGGCCCCAATGTGGACGATCCCTCTTTCCTGGCTAACCTACAGGATAATCTCATCTCAGCATCCCCCCTCTAATAGTGGGGGGCGATTTCAATGTCCGGCTCGACCCGGTCAATGATAGGTCCAATCCGAGTCATGCCATCGAATCTCCGAGATCCCGAAGGGTCTTGAAAAATCTCCTATTAAACATCAATTTGGTGGACGTATGGAGAGCTAAGATGGGTAGTGCACAGGGTTTTACTTTTCATAGTAAAAAGTATCATCACTCTGCTAGGATAGATTATGTCCTGATTAATAAAGAGGCCCTAGATAAGATCCTCAGTATTTCTATAGTACCAAGTCACCTTTCAGACCATGCCCCTCTGCTCCTTTTATATGCTATGAGTAGTTCATGCCCACAATCAAGGAGGACTTTGAATAGAGCATTCTTGTCAGACTCAGGGATCATTCAGGCAACTAAAGAGGCTACCTTCGATTTTTTTACTTTCATTATAGGCTCCACCTCAATAGATCAGGTCTGGGACGCATATAAAGCCAATTTGAGAGGGGTGATGGGCAGTCAAACAAGAATAAAAAATAAAAAAAGACCCTTGAATTACAGTCCCTAGAGTCAAGAATATCTGCTCTTGAAAAAGAAAGGAATCTCATTATTCAAGAGAATACTAGGGATTTGGACGAGCTGGAGAAGGAACTTGAGAAATCCAGGCAGAATCTTAGGATTTTCCTAGATGAGAAATGTAAGGCCCAGTGGCAAGCACGGAACATGGAGAATTTTGAATATGGGGAAAGAGCCGGAGCATTATTGGCCTGGAAAGCAAGGTTGGACTGGGCAAAAAATGATATAAACAAACTTATCATAGATAGTGAGGGTAATAAATCAAGTAAGCATGCAGAAATGCAGGAATGCCTTCGATCCCTCTTTTCAACCCTGTATAGAGAGGACGTAACTCCTTCTCCTGAAGCAATTAGCTCATGGTTAAGGGACAAGTCCCTACCCGTGTTAACCGAAGCTGCTAAAGATTCATTAGAAGCACCTATCTCTATTGAGGAGATAGGGGTTCAAATTAAGAGGGCAAAAAATAAAAAAGTGGCCGGCCTTGACTCTCTCCCCAATGAAATTTACAAATTGTTAGCAGATGAGCTTTTGCCTATTCTTCATACACTTTTTAATTCAGTTTACAGCACCTCCATGGTGGTCCCAAGATCTTGGAAAGAGGCCACAATAGTTTTAATATTGAAGCCAGGGAAAGACCCCGTGCTGGCAGACTTCTATCGACCAATCTCCCTGCTGAATGCCGATTATAAGATCTTCATGGGCATTTTAGCAGGGAGGTTGGCAAAACTGGCACCAAGCCTAATAAACACAGATCAGAAAGGCTTTATGGTCGGGAGATCCATGCAGGAGCAAACTCAAATTTTGATCGGGAACATCGACTTGGCAGAGATCAGGGGCGATCCCTTAGCGGTAGTGGCCTTAGACGCCGCTAAGGCTTTTGATCGACTGTGCTGGAGATATCTATGGGGGGGCGTTAGAGACTGCAGGAATGGGCCCAATATTTGTGCAGACCCTAAAGAAATGTTACGCTGGGGAGTCTGCGAAAATCTTGCTAAATGTTTCCCTGATTCCTAGTTTCAAAATACAGAGAGGAACAAGGCATGGATGCCCCTTATCCCCGCTCTTATTCAATATATATATTGAACCCTTGGCACAGACGATCAGTTTAGATAACGGTGTTGGACCATTTGAATCACAAGACTACCATTGCAAAATTGCACTCTACGCTGATGATGTTATCATCTATACCAGTGACCCCAACATTGCCATCCCTCGGATCGAGATATTATTACAGGAGTTTGGCTCATTGTCGGGATATCTTGCTAATTTGGCCAAAACCGAAATTATGTGTTGGGATACAACCTACAGGGGAGGCTCAGAAAGTGGGGAGTTTAGATATCTCGGGATAAAAATAGTGAAGGACCTGAAGAAAATCCCCCTCTTAAATCTGGTCAAAATTGAAAAGGACATAGATTATCTCTTTGCTAGGTGGAAAAACCTCCCTATGACGATCTACGGAAGGGTAAACCTAGTAAAGATGTTGGTCCTCCCTAAACTGACAAATCTTTTCAACACGATCCCTCTCACTTTTCCACAGAAAATCATCAGTAAAATCAAGGGTAAATTGGAAGCTTTATATGGGGGCAGAAAAGCGCAAGATTATCCTGGAAGAAACTTAGAAGAAAGCTTTTAAAGGGTGGCTTGGTACTTAATGGCATTTCAGTTTAAGGGCATCAGGATGTTAATAACACCGGCGGAGACTAAGTGGGGTAGGCTTCTGGGGGAAATGGTATCAGCAGAGGGGGACAATGGGCAAGGTGGGTTCCTGTATAAATTCGGGGCGCCCAGATTTTTTAAACGTGTGCGCCTCAAGGTTTTGAAAACTGCCTTGTTAATCTGGTACAAAATGAGGCGAATTTGGGGTATAGGTTATTTTTCTGATTTCGCCCCAATATGGGATTCACCATGGACCCTAGAATGCTTGAATGACAGCCTAGCGACTCCTATAAGGAAGGCTGGTTTGTGGAGATGGTCGGACCTGGAGGACCTAGATGGGGTACTCCTATGGGAGCTGTTAGTAGTTAAGATTGGCCCCACCTTCTCAAGGTTTAAGTACCTCCAGCTAAGATCATGGTACGAGACTGAAGCGGGCGAAATTAAAGGGAACTGGGATCTTGAACAGCTACTTCAAGACCCGCAACCAAGGAAAAAAGAAATATCCCTTTGGTATGCAAGATTGCTTGATGCGGAGGATAGCGAGACCCCGTCCCAATCATTGGTGTGGAACTCCCTTCCCCATGCCCACCCCACAGAAGTTCGATTTGAATCCTCCCTAAAATCACTTTACAGATTTATAAAGCCTGCTAGGCTAAAAAAGAATCACTTTTTTGTGCTAAACAGGCTTTATTATACTCCGGCTAGAATTGCTAAGTTTGCCCCGGTCCCGACCCCACAATGTCCTAGATGTAAATGTGATAAAGCCGACGATATCAATATGTTCTTCGAATGCAAGTCAAGTCAAGTCAAAGAGGCTTTATTCGAGTAATTCTCATAAAAGCGCATTAAATACATACATTTAAAACATCATTAAATAGGTACCTCATTCAAATGGCAATCAATTACAAGACATAAAAAACATGATTAAAAAAATTACAGATAGTTAAAATTTACACAATTACTCAAATGGATACAATAAAACAATCCCTATATAGGTAGTCTCTCGGCTATGGCTCTCTGCCTAATGGACCATGCCCATCCCAGATATTTAGCTGTTGCTATAGCTAACGGCAAAAAAGTGCTAGTGCAGATAATTCTCAGAGCTACTGAGCTACTAGAGGTGCCTACGTTTTTACACACCGGTGTTAGCCAGATTCGCCTTGGATCGACATAGGCCCTACAAGAAAATAAAAAGTGCCTAATGGTTTCCTTTGGAGTTCCACAAATGGGACAGTTAGTGTTAGATGAAACCCTCCACCTGCCTGTTAGGGACCTGAGAGGGAGAGCACCTGTCCTGATTTGAAAAAGAAGCTTCCTATCCCCTGGCTTGGTTATGTTGTCCTAGTAAAGTTCTAGGCTAGGGAAGATTTTAGCTTCCAAAAAACGACCAGTCATAGATTCGACATCGGTTTTTCTCCAGTCCCGCGCGGCCACATAATCCCAATATAGCTCCTTTATTGTTTTTTTACTAGGAAAAAGGACTCCTGACGGGTTGTCCCAAAGGAATTGGAGGCCAAGCACACATAACATGGTTCTAAGATCTTTTTAGCCATCCTATCCTGTGAACACATCAGCTTCAATCGCTGCTAGAAACCCCTCGGCATAATGTTTAAGCTCCGGAGTGTTCCAGAGCCGCCTCCAATATAAAATCGGGTGAAGCCTCGCCAAATCTCCTACAGCCTTCTTACCCAGATCGTATCTAAGGGGGAGCAATGGGGTACTTTTGGGAAGACCAGTGACTGCCCTAAAAAACTTATTTTCGGACTTCTGCATTAAATGAAGCTTCCCAAATCCCCACAGCTCGGCCCCATATAATGCAGAGCCGAGGGCTTTTGCTTCGTATACCTGAAGTGCTGGCTTGATTGGTTTAGACTTTGATTTTCTGTGCTCTGCCCCAAGAGCTCCAGCTAATTGTCTATGCCTTAATACCGCAAGATAGATATGCTGGGATCATCTTAAATCATTAGTTACATAAATACCAAGATAGGTAAAAGCTTTAACTACCTCTAAAGGACGATTGTTCATGAACACCTTAGATTGAAAACTACGATGGGGGTTAAAAATCATTAGCTTGGTTTTAGCCACATTGACTTCTAAACCATGCTCCCCACAAAATTCATCAAAAATATAAAGAGCACATTGCAGGCCACTCGGGGTCTTTGATAAAATCAAGGTATCATCTGCGAACATTAAAATCGGTACCTTAATGCCCGCCAACGAGGGTGCATCTACATTAACGGACAGCATTCTTGCTACTACGCTGTTGATAAATAATGAAAAAAGCAAGGGGGCCATCGCACACCCTTGCCGAACTCCCCGCTCCACGGGAAGTCGGCGGTGACCTCACTCTGCCTACCCCACTGGATCTTGGCGAAATTCGCCTCGTGCAACCTCATAACCATAGTGAGTAGTTCCTCCGGAAGTCTCAGGCTCCTCAATACCGACCACAGTTTAGTCCTAGGGACCAGGTCGAAGGCAGCCCGCAGGTCAACAAAAGCTGCATACAGGCTGCCCTCGCCTAGCACCACAGTTCGCCACCGTAATAAAGTAAAATGGAACACCTGATCCACCGTACTAGTGGACTCGAATGCATAGAATTAAGTTTATTCTGGAAGAATGTGGGGGAAACTTTGACAGCTATTTTTGGCATAGATTTGGGAATGGATGTCAATCTTGTGATTTTTGGTTCAAACAATTTTATAAGGGAGGTGCTGTCGCAGTTAGATGTGGGATTACTACTATACCTTATTAGCCTAGCCAAGAGGGAGGTCTGCTTAAGGTGGAAAGACCCGATCCCCCCCCAATAGAGAAAACTGGGTAAAAGCTGCGTTGAATAGGGCACGTTTGGACCAGGGGGACAGGACAGGAGCACATGAAAACATCTGGTCTCCCCTTTTAGTCTGGGGATGCCCTCGGCACCTGATAAACTTTTAGATCTATGGTGGTCGAATCCTGGTCCAATGATTACACCTGACCTCAATCACGTGAGGAAGCTCATGGGAGGCCTAGATCTAAGCAGTGAGCCGAGGGCGGCCAGGTCCAACCTACTCGGCTTGTAAAATCTGCCTTGGTCTAAGGTGAGATGAGGACAAAAAAAAAAAGAAAAAAAATAAGACTCAAGTGCATCATGTCAAATTATGCCTACTAAGACCCTAAGTAGCCTGAAGACCAGTAAAGCAGCAGCACCAGTTAAAAAAGAACAAAGTACGGGCCACAGCAGCTTGGGGGCAGCCCTAGACGTGGAGTGAACTTTGCGGAAGAAATTATGGAAAACATCAAAGAAGCAGCTTTGTGTATAAGAGAAGACAATATACACTAATTTACCGCTAGGTTTTTCTGAGATGCTGGAATTGAAAATGCTGGAAGATCAATCCAAGCCAATCCATCTTCTCCTCATACAATAGTGATGTAGTAGGGTGGGAGTTAGAGGAGCAGAGGACTCAATTCTTGATCTCACGGATGTTAATGTACAAAATGTTAGTCCCCTTGCTAGCTCCAATGTTGTATCAGTAGAATAGGAACTTAATGGGACAACATGCAATTCAGAATCTTCTTCCCAACTTACTGAGCATGCCAAAACGACTTGATGAGAATGCCAAAACAGCAGAACTGTTTCCCTTGTTTATAAATCACTAAGTCATTAGGAATCCAACAGAAACTATGTATTGGACTTGGCCCTTTTTGCAGGGTCATCCCTGAGCATGTTGCCTTCCTCCTAGCCTTTTTTTAGGTCTCGCCTGAGTCAGCACATGCGCTACTCTGGCAAGACATTTAGTGTTTGGGCTTTAAAAAGCCGACCACAGCTTTTTGCCTGGCATAGAGTATGCGGTTACGCGCACAATGACGAGCAGAGGCGCCATCTAGCTTTCCTCTCTCATCATGGTGCGCGTACATCGCACGCCACTCGCCAGCCTGCTTTCACTTTTGCCGTCGCGCCCGCACCACTCGCGTCCTTTATTTCTTTAGTGCCCGTGTGCACACAACTCCCATGCTTTTTTTTTAACTTTCACTTATTTGTCATGCAGGCCCGTGAAGTGTGCCCCTCTGTTAAAGTTCTCCCATGCTGGGCACTTGCTTCCTCTGTGCTTGAGCGTCTGCCACCCACCAGTGCAACAGTGGCTAGACCTCTGCATCCCAGAGGTGGTACTACCCTTCTTGCCTTTCAAAATTTTGCTCCACATCATCCACACCAGGTGTTAGCCAGCCAGCAAGGTTTATAGAGTCTAGTTTGACGTCCCCCCTTGGAATTTCAGTCAAACACTGCAAGTCTCACCACGCTCCGTCCCTGAACCCCCAGAGTTCATATTAGAGCCCCAACATGATGAGAGAGTGACAGCTCTAAGCCTGAGGTTCAGCATCCACTGCAAATAAAACCGAGCTTGATTGCTTCTCTTAATAGACGGCACACCCCACCACCAGGATCGCTTCCGCTAAAAGAGGGCACACCCCACCACTGGGATCGTTTCCGCTAAAAGACAGCACACCCCACCACTAGAATCGCTTCCGTTAAAAGACGGCACTAAGTGGGCTTTTAGACTGTCTTTTTTTTTGTCCTGCACTGCACAGTCTTTGATTCATTAAAATGGCAGACCTAAGCGGCCACAAATGACATCACCTACATCCAGTCCTATCAGACGCAGTCCATCCTATCAGCTGCATCCAGTGCTGCTAGCTGCAACCACAGCTATCAGTTTCATTAAGTGGTATCTGTTTAATTCTCTACCATCAATTGCACTTGCCACAAGCAGGCCTTACAGTGAAAATATGAGAAAACAAGCACAGCCGTGTAAATCATGACTTCAATACATGCACACTAGCCTCTGGCTCCAGCAATGGATGATTGTATTGTACTGCTAGTTGTAAAGCTCTTTCTTACACTTTGAAAGCCCAAACCACTTTTAGGATGGTCCTATTGCACTATTTATATAGCGCTTCATATATCCAGTGAGTTTATGAAGCGCTCCGGTTTGCATGGCATTCTAGTGCACCATCTGTAAAGGGTAGCTTCCAAAGTCAGTTTGATACACATATGTACTACTGCAAAACAATTATTCCTTCTGTTACGCTTGCCATGTGTGACTGTGAGCACATAGATACTGATTAACTGAGGGCACACATCATAATTGTGGGATTTTTTTTAAATGTGCGCTGAGTATTCCTTGGCTTAACAAGATGGGCACCTATCACCGACCACTTGAATCAATTACATTAGCTTCCTGTTCACAAAGGCATCAAATTCAAAAGCCAATGTATCTGTCATAAAGCAAATGGCAACAGCACCTCATTCATAACAAAGATGATGCAGAATCAGGCGCTATGTTTTTTCCTGTTGCAGCAGCAAGGTTATGGAAATCTCCCCCTTTCTCGCTTCACCTCATTGCACATTACTTGTGATTTGGGAAATCTCTGAAAACGTTTCTTTTTGTTGACTAATGAATTTGCTGGGCCTGTTTCTTAGTACTGTATGATAGAGCATCAATCAGCAACACCACAGCATCACTTAGCACCACCACTGCATCACTCAAATCAACCACAGCATCACTCACCACCACCACAGCATCAGTCAGCACCACCACATCATCACTCAGCACCACCACAGCATCAATCAGGGCCACCACAGCATCATTCACCTTCACCACAGCATCACTCAGCACCACCACAACATCACTCAGGAACACCACAGCATCACTCAGTATCACCACAGCATCACTATGCGCTACCACAGCATCGCTCAGCACCACCCCAGCATCTCTCAGCACCACCACAACATCACTCAGCCTCACCACAGCATCACTCAACACCACCACAGAATCACTCAGCACCACTACAGCATCACTCAGCACCACAACAACATCACTCAGGGGCACAACAACATCACTCAGCGCCACCACAACATCACTCAGTGCAATTACAGCAACACTCAGCACCACCACAGCGTCACTCAAGCACACAACAATATCGCTCAGGGCCACAACAGCATAACTCAGCACCACCACAGCATCGCTCTACGCAACCACAGCAACACTCAGCACCACCACAGCATCACTCAGCACCACCACAGCATCACTCAGCGACACCACATCATCACTCAGGGCCACCACAGCATCAGTCAGCACCACCACTGCATCACTCAGCCCCATCACAGCATCACTCAGGGCCTCCACAGCATCACTCACCTTCACCACAACATCACTCGGCAGCACAACAGCATCACTCAGGAAAACCACAACATCATTTGGTACCACCACAGCATTACTCTGCAGCACCACAGCATCAATCAGCAGCACCACAGCATCAGTCAGCACCACCGTAGCATCACTCAGGGCCACCACAGCATCACTCAGGGCCACCACAGGATCACTCAATTCTAAAAAGGCATCAGTCAGCACCACCACAGCGTCACTCAGCACCATCACAGCATCACTCAGGGCCTCCACAGCATCACTCACCTTCACCACAACATCACTCGGCAGCACCACAGCATCACTCAGGAAAACCACAGCATCACTCGGCACCACCACAGCATCACTCAGCACCTCCACAGCATCAATCAGCACCACCACACCATCACTCAGTGCCACCACAGGATTATTCACCTTCACCACAGCATCACTCAGCACCACCACTGCGTCATTCAGGAACACCACAGCATCACTCAGTACCACAACAGCATCACTATGCACTACCACAGCATCACACAGCGCCACCACAGCATCACTCAGCACCAACACAGCATCACTCAGAAACACCACAGCATCACTCAGTCCCACCATACCATCACTATGCACTACCACAGCATCACTCAGCGCCATCACAGCATCACTCAGGACACCACCACAACATCACTCAGCGCCACCACAACATCACTCAGCGCAACTACAGCAACACTCAGTACCACAACAGCATCTGTCAGCACCACCACAGCATCACTCAGGGCCACCACAGCATCACTCAGGGCCAGCACAGCATCACTCAACACCACCACAGCATAACTCAGGGCCAGCACAGCATCACTCAATGACACCACAGCATCACTTAGTGCTTCTTACACTTCTTAATTACAACTTCTCAGCATGCTGCACGGCAGCCACACTTCTCTACAGCACAGCTTAGAAACATTGCCAAAGTCAATAGCGCTACCTAAACACTTATAAGGCCCCCCAATGCATAGCACAATATCCTAGATTAGACAACATCAAGTGTGGCATGGCTATTCACTTATAAGGTCCGAAACGCGAGACCTATTGGCTATGCTATGGTAGGCATTTTAAATCTTTATTAACTTCTCTTCGTTCAACAGGAGCACAGGCTGGTATAGTCCAGCCTGCGAAATTGAACCTTTTGTGTAAAGGTTGCTTTTATCTGTTTAGGTTTATAGAAGAACTGCAAGCACTTTTGAATGAATTACAGCAGTACCCCAGTGGTTCGAAGGACTACATGTATAAGATGGTGAGAAGTTGGAAGGTAAAGCAGGAGTAAGGAATCAGGGACATCTGGCACAGCAATATGGTGCTAGTTGGTAGAAGCAGGTGGGATGCGCCTGGGTCGCAGGCAGCAGGCAGGAGCCTACAGAGCAGGGAATCAGTGGATAGGGTGGGATAGGCTGGGTAAGTGCATTTAAAAAAATGGGAAACTTGCAGCTTCAATAGAAAACAATCAAGTGAACGATTGAAGAATAGATGCATGCCTCAACAGCTTTGACACCTAAGACCCTGCCACAACTCACGTCACCACCACACGCATCCACGCTACAGCCCAACAGACCCTGCCCAACTGGGCTCCACTCCACTCCACTCGTCAAAAGAAACACTTATTTCTGACACTTATTTCAGCATTTCTAATGGGGACAGCATGTCAGACCTAATTTTCTTCATGAACAAAAGGGCCCAATGGAGGAAATCTCCACTAGCTTTCTTCCAGTGCAAACAATTAAAGAACCCCCCCCCCATGGCTTTAGTCTTTCCACTACTTCCTCTCCCATATACAAAATAGACCTCACCATTACTATCTACCACAATGGGATCATCCTCATTCAAGTTTCCAATCAAAACCTAGAGCAATTTGACAAGCTCTTTCCGAAGATCAAAGACTCTATGTTGATCAACTTGTATTCCTTACGACAAGTTTTAGATCTATCCACCTCAAGCACCTAGCAACGCGACCCCCCAACTTCCTCCTCAGATTTACCTTCCCCCTCACCCAATTCCCTTCCTCTGCCCTTGCCGACCAATGATCTACCTGAACCACATAATACAAGGCCATTAACTCTATCACCACTATCAATACCCGGGCCCTTACTTTACAGAACTCTGCTTAGAACCAATGAACATCCTATTACTCCGTACTCCCCTACTAATGACTCTGACCTAAATAGCACCTATAGACACCATCTCCTCTCACCAGATCCTCACACCCAATCTACATTCCAGTCAAGGCTTTCTGGAATTCCGCCCACACTCAATGACCAAACCTCCCCACTAGTATTCCCTTTTACTGCCACAGATCTGTCTAACACACCTAGACTCCCTCCCCCTTCTCCGGATCCTCACACTCAACTTCCGCCCGTCTCCCACCACCCAGATGTGTTGGCATGATTGGACGATATCTCCAACCTACTGCACCTTCTCTCCAAAGAATTCGACGTCCTGAAAGCCCTCTCACTTGAATATCTTCCCTTGTTAAGCACCCTCCGCTCTCATCCAAACTGGCCCATTACCACCGCCAGTGTCACAGATAAAGCTACCCATGATCATCCCTTTTCCCCTACTACCATCCCTCTTCATAACATAGCTTCTCCCCTCAGATGCTCATTGACAGGGCCTGCGTCCATTGAAACTAATAGCCTCCTCAAGCCCTACTCCTCAAACACAGACTCCAACTCAAGTATAAAGGGAATAATTCAAACAGTTCACTCTAACCTGAACAGAGAACCCCCCCCATATCCGCAGAGGGATAAATAATGACAACCTCAAGAGAGTGAACATCATTCAGCCTCCTACCGCCCATACTCCGACTACACTCAAATGCATACTACTTAACTGCAGATCTGCCAACAAACATGCCTCTGAGATCTTCGACCTCATACATCAAAATGAGATAGACATCATTATCCTCACAGAAACTTGGCTCACCCCCTCGTCCACTCCTATTCTAGACCTCTTGGTGCCCCCCTCCCATGACATAATTCGTCTGGACAGAGTTACGAAAATAGGAGGCGGCCTAGCCTGTATACATAGAAGCACACTTGCGATCTCCCTCTCAGAACCCTCTTCCCCATCAATCTGCGAATACCTTTGCCTCAACATTTCTAGTAACAAGCAACTGGTCTGCAAACTGCATACATTCTATCACCCCCCGGGCGACAACCTACCATTCATTGAACAATTAATGGAAATCATAGCTAACAATGTGGATTCAATGCAGCCACAAATCTACTTGGGAGACTTTAACCTTCATTGGTCAAATCCTAACGACCAAGCTGTAGCATGCTTCAACTCCTTGCTGAAGGATCACGATTTGGTTCAACATCGCGATCAACCTACCCATAATATGGGAGAAATTCTAGACCTCATCATTTCGAAAGGTCAGTCTATAACTTTGAACTTCATCATACCTTGCGATTGGTCTGACCATTACGTCATTTCCTTCCATATCAACTTGGAGGTATCTCAGATGAAACCTCAAATTCCTAAACTAAAGATCTGGAGAAGAGACCTCAGAGACATCAACACAGCTGACCTAGCAACCCGCTGTAAGTGTGACCTCTCTCTCCAAAGAGACTTAGCTGAAGTACAGACACTTACAGATGTCTACAACTCTTCTATCGCCAACATCATGGACGATATTGCGCCACTCCAGCAAAAAAATGCACCCTCAAAAATATCTAAGCCTTGGTTCAATAGCAACCTAAATATGGAGCGTCACAATCTTAGGGTCTTAGAGCGCTCCTGGAGACCCACTCCTTCAACGGTCCATCTAAAAAACCTTAGATCAGCTAGAAGCTCATATAACAAACAAATCAAGACAGCCAAGGCGGAATATTTCAGATCCCAACTAAACCAAGCGGCAATTGGCCCATAAATATGTTTGAACTGGTTAAACAACAATCTGTCATAGCCCCCAACCGATCAGATCCTGATGTCAATCCTCCATCATGTTTTGACTAGGCTGACTTTTTTAATGAGAAATCCAGACTTATTAATATTGATCTAGAAACCAGGAGGTCTCTTTTAACATCCAAAGGACCTGCACCCTCCCTGGCCACACCAGATAAGGCTGCTCCTCTTAGCAGAGGTATCAAGCACAACGCTTCCTGGGACACCTTCACCATCCTGAACGAAAATGAAATCAATAATGTCCTTCGGAGTATCAACCCATCTAATCACTTCAATGACCCTTTACCTCCCACCATCTTCAAAGCAATTAAAGATTCTATCTCCCCCATCTGGACAAAGATCGTCAATGCCTCTCTTTCACAGGGAGGATCTCAGACTGTCTAAAAGAGGCCCAGGTAACACCTATACTAAAAAAAACTACAGCAGACAGTACAGATCTTAACAACTGCCGCCCCATCTCCAGCATCCCCACACTAGCCAAACTCTTGGAAAAATGCGTCCAATCTCAATTATGCGCACACATCGATAACTTTGATCTCCTGGACCAACACCATCCGGGCTTTCGTAGTGGGCACAGCACTGAATCGGCTCTCACTCATCTCATGTATGACATCCTAATAATGCTTGACAAAAATGAATCTTGTCTCCTTATCCTACTCGACCTCTCCTCTGCCTTTGACACTGTCAATCATGACAACCTCCTAAAAAATTCTGGAGCAAAGGATGGACCTCTCTGGGTAGGTGCTGCAATGGTTTTCGTCCTTCCTCCAGCACAGATCCCAAAGAGTTAAGGCGGACCACTCTCTCTCCCACCCATCCCCAGTCACCATGGGGGTTCCACAAGGATCCTCCTTATCTCCCATTCTCTTCAATTTGTTTCTGGAACCATTAGCTGATGTACTAAAATCCTTGGACATTGGATACCATATGTATGCAGACGACACCCTACTCTACCTGAAAATCTCCTCCCCTGACAACATCACTTCACTCAATTCCACCCTATTGACTACTCAAATTTGGCTAACTGAGAACCACCTCCTGCTAAACGCCACCAAAACAGAATTCCTCCTCATCTCTCCCCCGAAACACACTCCTAACATTGACCTCTGGATGACCAACTTACAGCCTTCAACTGATCCCCCGCATCATTGACTCAGCCAAATCGCTAGTAATCACATTGGACAAACACCTGAATATGAAGACCCACATCAGCAACGTAAGCAAGGGAGCTAACCACCTTCTGAGAACTCTCAGGAACCTCAATCCTTTCTTACCTCAAGCCGACTTCAAGCAGGTGGTCCAAGCGCTGGTACTACCGAGGCTTGACTATGGCAGTGCTTTGTTATGCGGCCTCCCCAAATACACTTTGGCTCCGCTAAAGGCTTCATTAAACGCTGCAGCCAGACTGATTACGGGCACAAAGCAAAATGCCCGCATCTCACCGGTCCTAAAATCTCTAAACTGGCTGCCCTACAAAGCAAGAATTCAACTAAACATCGCATGCTTATCGCACAAAGCCCTCCACTTCAAAACCCCCAATTACCTGGCGCAAAAGTTAAAACTATCCGGAGGGGGGAGACCGTCTAGGAGTGCTAATTCTTTCCTCCTGAAACCCCAGATCTCCCGCAAAAAGAGAACTTGCCAAAGAGCGTTCTCGGGCTCGGCCCCAAAAATTTGGAACTCTCTTCCACCGGAAATCCAGAGAATCTCCTCCAAGGTTGCTTTCAAACTGGAAGCAAAAAGATTCCTCATGAACAAATTCCTACCTTCGTAAGAAGAGCGAGGGCCAGCTCTTAGCACATCGGACACACTCCAAGAGTGGATGTCACCCCTGTATTTTTCTATTGTTTTTGCTCCCCTTGCCTTTATGCTCCCAATGACTATATTGGTTCTTTCCTGTGCACTATTTTTTAATTTTCTATGTATATTCCCTATTTGTTTCGTACTGATGTTACCTCATTCCCTCAATTTGTGAAGCGCTCTGATATCCTTTGGGATCAAGTTTGCGCTATATAAAACTTTATAAATAAATACATAAAATAAACAGACGACGCACTCAAGACCATGAAGAGAATCTACTCTGTAGCCCCATCTGTCTTCTGCCCATATCACTTTTTTCATAGAGCTGCCGCCTCCATTGCCCAGAGCATCGCCGCACCATCATCTGCTCCATTGAAACCACCACCTTCCTCGACAACTGGAAAATCGCTGAAGAAGCCATCTGCCGACCCAACAGGACTCACAAACTTCAGACCCATCTTCCTCCTCTCCTTCCTAGCCAAGGGCATCGAGAAGGCCATCAATGCCCAACTCTCCAAGTTCATCGAAGAGAACCACATCCAGGGCTTCTCTCAATCTGGCTTCTGAAGTAACCACAGCACCGAGACTGCACTCCTTGCTGCCACCGACAACATCCGCTCCCTCCTCGACCATGGCAAAACGCAGCCCTCATCCTACTAGAATTCTCGGCCACCTTCAATACCATCTTCCACTGCACCCTAACCACAAGACTCCATGACTCAGGCATACGCGACAAGGCCCTGGACAGGATCCACTCCTTCTTTACTGGTCGAACACAGTGAGTCAGACTACCTCTGTTCCTCTAAGAACCTACAGAGATAATCTGCAGAGTGGGCCAGGGCTCCTCCCTGACCTCTACCCTTTTCAACATCTACATGGACCCCCTCGCAGCCATCGTCAGAAACCACAGACTCAACATTGTCTCCTACACCAACGGCACACAGATGATCCTCTCCCTCACCAAAGAACCCACAGCCACCAGAATCAACTTTCACAGCGGGATGAAAGCCATTGCCACCTGGATGAAGGCCATTGCCACCTGGATGAAAGACAGCTGCCTCAAGGACAATGCGGACAAGACAAAAATACTCATCCCGGGACCTTCCCCCTCAGCCACCACCCGACACACTGGGAACGCCTCACACCCCCACGGACCACGCATGTAACCTCAGCATCACACTGTATTCTTCGCTCACAATTAATCGCCTGGTCAACGTTGTATACTCATCCTGCTTCCACACTCTCCACCTGTGTTGAAAGACATTCAAATGGATCCCCATCAGAATTCAGAAAGGCAGTCACCCAATCAATGTACTTGTAGAGCGCGCTACTTACCCGTGAGGGTCTCAAGGCGCTGAGTGGAGGGAGTGCTGCTACTGCTCAAAGAGCCAGGTCTTGAGGAGTCTTCTGAAGGCGAGTAGGTCTTGGGTCTGCCGTATGTGGGTAGGGAGGGTGTTCCAGGTCTTGGCAGCGAAGTAGGAGAAGGATCTGCCAGTGGAGGTCGTTCATTGGATGCGGGGGACAGCGGCGAGGGCGAGGCTGGCGGAGCGGAGCTGGCGGGTGGGGGTGTAGAAGCTGAGTCTGCTGTTAAGGTAGGCTGGTTCGGCGTTGTGGAGTGCTTTGTGTGCGTGGGTGAGGAGCTTGAAGGTGATCCTCTACTCGACGGGGAGCCAGTGTAGGCCGCTCAGGTGGGGGGTGATGTGGCTGTGGTGCGGGATGTTGACGCTCAGTCGGGTGGAGGCGTTTTGGATGCGTTGTAGTCGTCGTAGGTTTTTGGCTGGGATTCCTGCATAGAGTGCGTTGCCGTAGTCCAGTCTGCTGCTGACGAGGGCCTGTGTCACCATTCTTCTTGTTTCGATCGGGATCCACTCAAGGATGAATCCAAGGTTGCGTGCATGGTCGGTGGGTGTTGGTGCTGTTCCCAGTGTGGTAGGCCACCAGGAGTCGCCCCAGGCTGAGGGGGTGGGTCCGAGGATGAGTACCTCCGTCTTGTCCGAGTTCAGCTTCAGACGGTTGCTCCTCATCCAGTCGGCGACGGCCTTCACCCACACACTCATCCGCAGCAGAATCGATCACAGCAATGCACTCTACACCGACGTCACCCAGAAACAGCTCAGGAAACTACAGAACGTTCAAAATGCCACAGCCAGACTGGTCCTCGACATCCCCCACTTCAGCCAAATCGCAGAATACCTTCGACAACTCCACTGGCTCCCAGTCAACAAGCGAATCACCTTCAAGCTCCTCACACATGTCTACAAAGCTCTCCATGATGTAGGACTAGCATGTCTGAACCACCACCTCTCATTCCACGTACCAGCCAGGCAACTTTTCTCCTCCCAATTTGCCCTGGCCACCGTCCCATGGATTCACAAGCCGAGAACTGGAGGAAGATCCTTCTCCTACCTCGCCGCCAAGATCTGGAACACCCTGCCGCTCCACCTCAGGCAATCCCTGTCCCAATTCAGGAAGGATCTCAAGACCTGCCTTTTTGACTCAACCTCCATTCCCTGACGGATCAACAGCCCGAACCACAGCGCCTTGAGACCATCATGGTTGAGTAGCCATGCTAAACAAACACCTGCTTGATTGATTGAGAAGCACTATATGCACTTTATGTATTTAATGCACTTAATGGATAGTTTGTACATGTATTTTGCTTGGGTAAGATGGATGGTGCAAAAAGTCAAAGGCATGGATAGCATCTCAAAGATAAGGGTGGAAATGATAGAAGGACCTTTTGGACAAGGTGCTATTGTAGTTTCTTGTCATGCAATTTTCACTTATTCTTTATCACTTATATGTGGGATGCACTTTGCTCATAATATTTATATACATTTAATGTGGCTGAGAATATAGGGCCTAATTAAGATGTAGGTGGGACCGACGTCTGTGTCGGTTCCACCGACATCTGCACCTGTGATCCGCCCGCCGCATTACGATGCAGTGGGAGAAGGCATCGGGTGTCTGCTGCTGTTATGACGGGCTCCTTGAACCTGCCGGAACATCGGTATGCTCATAATCCCTTAATGATGGCGTCTCTGCCGTCGTGATCTGTGAGAAGTTGGCCTGGTATATGATGTCCGCTAGCTAAAGTGGGCACCTTGCACCTTGGGCACCTTGCACTGGCGGAGGCATTGGGTGTCTGCTGCTGTTACGATGGGCTCCTTGAGCCTGCCGGAACATCGGAATGCTCATGATCCTTTAAGGATGGCATCTCTGCTGTCGGGATCTGTTTGAAGTTGGCCTGGTATATGATGTAAACTAGCTAAAGTGGGCAACTTGCACCAGTCTAAACAACCCTTATGGTGATTTAAGATGTCTAAGATAACCTTAGAGAGCTATCCAAGTGGTAGCTGTGGAGAGCAGCCTTCAGGCTTAGTCTTGAAGGAATGAAAAGCAGCTTGTTTTACCAGGTGCAATCTTATATTATTGGTTAAATGAAAGGTGAACCACACAGTAGTTATAAAAATATATATTTATTAATATAGCACTACCTAGTACGACACAGTATCTCCTACACGGAGATAATCACAAAGCACACAATACTTAAGCACAGAAATGACAGTAAATAGCACTATTACACTGTGGGCCCCTGGGGGGACCAAACTATATACTAAAATAGTGGTATGAGAACCATGACTCAAGTCAGGACGATGTTGAGAGGATGTAGAATCACTGAGACCACAAGGAACCACCCAAGGTGAGCAAGTAGGGACCCCATGGAGGACGGGTGCAGTGTGGGAACACGATTGCATGCTCCATACAACTCTATGGGAAAGTCGCGGTTGAAGTTTTAGAGATTAGGGACCCTTCCAAGTGTACTTCGAAGAAACCCTGTGGAAGACGGAAGGTTGGAGAGCCACCCCACTCATGGATACTGAAGTACCCAAGTTCCCTATCCCAGGGAAGCGGGGTGTATAGGGACGAAGTGGCGTCGGAAACCAGGGTTGAACCAAATGGAGGACTTCTAGAAAGTGACATTGCTGGATGGAAGAAGAATGTCCGGTGGAATTCAAATGTGGATCCTTGATGAAGAGTACCTGAAAGCAGAGGGGACAGAGTCTGGGCACTTAGGATTGACCAGGGGCTCGGTAGATGAATGCCCACTGATGTCGGGTGCTTCAGGTTAGTTGACGGTGCTCCTCACTCTGCAGCTGCGGGGACCAGGCGATGTTGAAGATGACCAGGAGCCGGATGCAAGCTGTCTCACAAAGGGTGCCGAGTGCTGAGGGGTCGGTGTCTGGCAGGAGCACCAACAAGCCTTGGCAACAACAACCCATGCAGAAAGTCAAGTTAGTGTATGGTTCGGACCAACAAGGTCAAGGAGACTCACCACAGCAAGGGAAGTCTGGGCAGGCCTGGAGCAACCAGGGGAGCCCAAGAGAAGCAAAGTTAACCCTCAAATGGACCCACAGGCCGGAGGCACAGGAGTCGCAAGAGGGCCACAAGCGATTTCACCAAACAGCAGCCCACTGAGCACTCAGTGCAAGGAGGTGAAAGTTCTTGGTAGGAAATGGCACCAAAGGTTGGGGCTACTCGGAACCCAATGCACTTGTTCGGAAAACTCCAACAATCATATGCACTTGCAAATGTACGCAGTGCACAGGGTTTCGGGTAATGCAGCCCCCACAAGGGATTATGACCTCAAATGTTGTGAGAGGGCAGCTTTGACCTCGAGCGATATAGAAATCTACCTCCTGTGGTGCTGGACCCTTCAGAGTTTGTAGGAGCTTGGGAACAGCTGATCGGTCAGCAGTGTTGGGCTGCCTGGGAATGCAGGGGAGTGCCTCCTTCACTCCAAGGGAGATTATCTTTGGTTGTCCTTGATGCTCCACAGGTTGTTCATGGACCCTGTGTGGTTCATGGGCATAGATGATGCAGTAGACTGAGTGCGAGACTGAGTCGGGTCCAAATGAAGTCCAGCATAGTCAAAGTGTCCAGATAGTCAAAGTGCAGTGGTATCTTGTTCAGAATCTTGTCCACATCAAATCTAAGGTCCTACAGCCAGGTAAGCCCTTAACTACCCACAAGAGAGGGTTGGAAAGATTAAGGGGACCCTCCCAGGAGAGGGTCTGGACAGTGGGGAGGTTACCCCCATGTCCTTTGTCCGGTTTCGCACCAGAGCAGGAGCCAATGGCTCCCAGTACTGGTTTGAACTGTACTATGCACAGGGACACCAAATGTGGCCTTCATGCAGACTTTCGGTTGCTGGCAAGTGCACCCACTCAGCCCTAATACACTAAATCCAGTCTGGGAGGTGGTCACACTTCCCTGTGACAGGATGCCTATTGTTCTGCCTTCCCCTGCTCGAGCTTCGCTTAGCAGCAGGAGGGTAGAAATGTGTCTCTGGTCAGCAACAACCATTATGTGCTAGACTAGAAGGCTAGTACTGGGAACTCCAAGGACCCAACGAAGCTCGCTTCTGAGGACATGTTTGACACCAAACACGATAGGGTTGGTTTCAGCTGTTTTAGAGTTGGTCATCACCCGGTCGCCTAATGCCACTCTATATGTCGGAAATGACTGTATCACTGACAATCAGGGAGAATGGACGCTGTAGGCTGCAGGGGCGTTCTGCTCATGCAGTGGCACCCTGTCTCTTAGAACAAAGCACCCTGTCTTCAGGATTGTAAAGGCCTGCTATAGGGGTGACTGATAGGTTTTAAGTGCAGTGACCATTAGATATAGTAAAACTAAATCTTAAGTAAGTGGTGCATGCACCAACTTACACAGGCTGCAATGGTAGGCATGTAATTCCATTTTTCATTGCCTCTCAATGGTGGCATAATATATGCTTCAGCCCATGGGAGGCCTCTGGGATACCTATGCCCTGGGTACATAGGTACCATATACAAGGGACTGACAAGGGTGCCCCAGTATCCAATCTGGAGTTTACCTAATTACATGACATAACAGTTTAGGGCAAAAGCAGATGGACTGGGGTCCTGATTAGCAGGATCCCAGTCAGACTAGTCAAAAACAGTATCACATTTAGCAAAATATGGGGGTAACCGTAAGAAGCAGATCCTACTTTCCTACAGGATCTCGGAAAATTACTTTAGGGGCCCCTAGCAGGCCCCCTTACCCCCTGGCCCTCCGCTATGGAGCCATGGAGGCACCTATCCCTAAATATCCCTGCACTGTGGGGCAGGCACTTTGAGGTGCCTGCCACATGGTGCAGGGATGTTTCCAAACATGCATTTTGCAGTGGCAGCTTGTGCTGCGGGCCTTTTTCACCCGCCGCACAAGCTGCCATCGGGAAATGGATGTTTCTAACTGCCATATGAGGGGTTGCATCCAAAGTGTGAGGTCGAAACCACCGAGTTATGGTCAGGTGGTTTCAGACCGATATGTTGTTGGGAGGACACAAGTCCGCCCGACATCATAATTAGCCCCAGAATTGGGATATGGGGCAAACTGGCACTGGAGAATACTTATAACAGCATATAATTATACATTGCCAAGGATTTGTAGTAATATGGCACATTTATGTATATTCTGCATTCTTTGTACAGTATGGATCACTAGGAATGGGAGGCCATAAAATGAAATTGGTGAAAGATAGTGATTAACTGAAGATTATAGTGTTTGATGTTAACGGCTTGAATAATAAGTGTAAAGCAAAAGGCATTGAAAAATGAATAATAAACTATTCTCCAGATATAATTCTGCTCCAAGAGACCCATAAATAAAGCCACATTGGTTGATTTTTCAATGTTCATTATCTGGACAGGCTTTGAGTGCGTTTCTTCATTACATTCAATTCACAGGTGTGTAGCTATATACATCAGTTAGTAATTGCAGTTGGATATTTTGAGGGCAGATTGGCATGGATTAACGGGCAGGTGAATCGGTTGCTTTTTACACTGGCTAAAATATAGGCCCCCACACTGGCACCACCTCGCACCATTAAATCATTTTGTTTCAATCTATTATGGTAGTTCCTTGTAAAGTAATTTTAGGAGGTGAGTTAAATTTTCTTCATTGTCCGAGTCTAGATTCATCAGTAACCACTCACAGACAGAATAGACCTAGAATGGCCAATGCATTGCAGTACTATCAGAAGAGCCTACATCCAGTTGATCCTTGAAAGACAAATTTCCAAATTAGCTGGAATATACTTGTGTATCCTAGAGATATGTCAACAGCAAGACTAGACTTTTTTGATATCCTCTGACTTTAGCCCTAAACAATATAAGCAGCTTCCTGAATGGCTTTTCGGACCGCGCATTAGTAGAGATGCACATTATTGCCATTCGGAAGCCTCTGTCTACTCGCAGATGGCTGTTTAACAAATTAAATCTGAGATTTAGAAACTAAGGCAGAGATAACGTGTTTTTTTGCAGAATGCCTGCAAGTTTGGAGCTGGTCTGGGATGCTTTTAAGGCCCCTATTAGAGCTAATATAATCACTAGAGATATAATAGAAAAAAACAAATCTCCACATTTTAAAGAACAATATGGAGTTTCAATTAAAAAGGCACATATTTATTTGCAACATAAGACTACTATTAACCATCAAAGTCTTGAGTAAGTAAATCAGTAAATTCAGAATCATTATTATGGGCACATCTGTGTGTCTGGCAAAGCTTTTATGCAGAAGGTATACAAGGACCGTGAGTATTTGGGGTGGTTTTTAACCTGGCAAACACTGGAAAGATCAGCTAAAAACACAAGTCACTCTATGATAATGAAAAAAATACTAAAATTACAGACTGTAAAACCATCCACAATATAGTCCTTCAGCACAATGAAAATATCTATAGCGTTCGGCAAGAAGTGAATATTTCTAAGTTGCAGCATTTTTTAGATAGCCTTTCAAATTCCAAAACTTGGTCCAAGCTCAGTTCAAGCTTTGATAAAAACCATTTATATTGGAAGAAGTTGATGAAGTGGTGAAATATTTCGTGTATGGCAAAGCATGAAGTAGACATGGTTTTCCAGATGAGTTTTAAAAACATTTTCAAAGTTTTCAAACCAATACATTTTGAGGCTTTCAAATTGACATACTATAGGGGAGGAAATATCCCCTCTATTTTTATACTGCCGTAGTGGTAACCTTCCTCAATCAAGATAATGACCCACAAAGCTTAAATTCCTTTGGGCCGATTAGCCTCCTGAATACAGATCATAAAATAATAATGACAATATTGGCTAATAGAATGAATACGTTTGCTGGGTGGTTAATAAATAAAGACCAAAATGGTTTTCTAGCTGGCAGATAATTATCTACTAACAAAAATTATTTAATTGAGGCATTAGAGTTTTTTTAGATAATAAACATATCCTAGGCCAAATTTAAATTGAGAGAGCCTTTTCCGTATTTAAAACATTGGGATTTCCACTTAATGCTCGTTTGGTTATGAATCCCACCGATATTTCTAGCTGCAAAGTAAAAGGGGAAGAGATGTCCACTGTCCCCAATATTATTTGCATTTTTTATTGAGCCTCTTGCAATTGCCACAAGGAATGAACCTTAGATAAGATATGTAAAATTAAGCTATATGCTGATGATATTGTCCTTTTTTTAAGACCCGATTTGGAGGTTCAGCATAGGGTTTTTAATATTTTCCATCAATTTAAGGAGATGGAAATATATAAAATGAATATGTTGAGGACACTTTACTCTTAATACTGCACCCTCTGGTTATGCAGAGACCAAAGAGATACTTGTGAATATACACAACTATGAATATAGATGATATTTTTAAAATTATATACCACTATTAGACATAACGAAGTCCTTATTTATGAAATGGAACTCCCTCCCTCTTTCAATTATAGGCAGAATATCGCTAAATCAGATGTCGGTTTTGCCCCTATTAAATTTTTTATTTGCAGCACTTTTTTTTTTGCACATGAAATTTGTTAGATGAAGTGAGGGATAGTTTTCTGAATATATCTAGCGCACCTACGTTGGCATTAGAAATATTGTATAAATTAGCAAATGAGGGAGGGCTGGCCCTCCTTGACATGAAAGAATACTATTTTGCGAAGATTGTACAATCGTATTCTTGTTTTTATAACATACATTCAGTTTATAACATGTTAGATAATGCTTTTATGGGTCAAATGCTTCTGTAATATACAATTAGGACTTTCTGCACTTACTAGGTCACCAGAAAAGTTTGATATAAAACATTGTTGTGAGTGTTAAAAAAGAAATTGCAAATGTTAAGATATGATGGTATTCAATGTCTCGACTAGAAGATATTTGATTAGAACAACATCCACTTTTAGAAAAGACCATAGCTCACGGCTAAAGAATGGATGGCTAAACTTATCTGGTTGATTTTTTAAACCAGTATGCATGGAAAATGGTATACACCTGTTACAACGCATTTTTTACTCCGCACTACCATTACAACGCGACCATTACTCCGCATACCATTACAACGCATTGCGCTGGGGGGCGCTCTAGGATAGGTAATAAGTATAATTTACTATCCAACACCTTCCCTAGGGTCCACGGGGACTGGAGTTAGAATAGTAAATTATACTTACCACTATCCAGCGCCCCAAGGCGCTATGCGTTGTAACGGTATGCGGAGTAAAAGTCGCGTTGTAATGGTCTGCGGAGTAAAAGTATGCGTTGTAACGTCATACATCCATGGAAAATGTGGGAAAATATTGAACTACATTTTAGATATTCTAAGAATGCTATGGTATGGCATTACAATCGAATTTTGCGCATATTAAATAATACAGATCCAAAAGCAGTAATGGTTAAAACTGAATTAATTGAGGATTTTGTAGAGATAACTACAAGTAGATCCATAAGATTTTGGGAAAAAAGGCTGGCTGGAATTAAAGAGATAGATGTTCTTCCCAGAATTATTCAGAAAGGGCAGCCAGACAATACATTTACTATTTCAATAGAGAAATAGAATATTAAAATTGTTGTAATTTTTATATTCTTAAAGAAACAAACTTTAGAGGAATTTAATTTTATACTAAATGGCTATTGTATATGTTTTTAAACAGAATTAACTGACATACGCCAGAAAATAGTTTCAGATGTTTACTACAAGGGAAGGGCAGCTGAACACATATAATTTGCTGATGCTCGGACAAACTATTGGGCAACAATATTGTAATACTTTCAGACCATGCTGGATGTAAATTTGCCAGATGATTCATCATAATTCATCTTATTGAACTATCCTTCACATTTGAAGCTAAGCTCAAGTCATCACAAAAAGTTGTATACAGCAATGTTTGTAGCACTGTGTTTTAATATTGCAAAATTAGAGAACAATGTTTAGAGGAATGTTGTCGCCCAGCCTTGCCTGCCTTGCCCCGCCTCGTCAGACCAAACAGCCGAAAGCCGATCGCGGATCGACGCGAAAGAACGCCAGGATTGCCGGGCCGCCGGGTTGCCGAGGTGGGCGAGGACTCCGAGGACACCGACAGCGACCAAACAGGCAACGGACATCTACGAGACCCGGTGAGTCTCCCCCTGTGAGCCCTGTGAGCCCGAGGCCCCGATTCCCCCCCCCCTCCCCCGCGAATGCGTGGTGAGTGGGGCACCAGAAACTCCAACAGGGGAAACAGGGGAGCCGCGTAGGGCTGCCGGCCGGCGGATTGCCGTGGGATACAGGATAGTAACCGGCACTCGGGTTTCCTCCTTCTCCACAAGGTTTTTGCATAAGCTTTACGTCTGGCGCCACCACCCAGCCTAGCAGAACGTGCAGACTTCAGAGCGCGCGCCTGCCGGCTGTATAAAGTCGATATCGTGCTGCCACCTAACCTCCCTGCCCCCAATGAAGTATATTAAGAGGGGGTGTTTGCAGTGAAAGCGGTTTTAACAGCAATCTGTGGAGGTATATCGACAGCAAGACCACAGCAGGGGAGGGGCATAGTGGAACCCATAACCCTCCATAGAAGGGAAACCTAGTCTAAAATAAGACAACACCTGAGGCACCAGAACAAGAAAGGAGCCAAAAAAGAAGGTGTGTCTGGAGTATTACGCATAGGAAAAGCCCAGAAGACATCGTAAAAGAGGTCAACAAGAGTGGCAAAGGCAGGCTGGTGAGTACAGGCACAACAGAGGTAAGTGTAAGAACCCACGTAATTTCTGTAAAAATAAAAGATTCTGAGAATTGATCTACAGCAGTACCACAGATAAAGGCGACATAAACCAAGAAATGGCACCGAAAAGAGGGCCAAAACAGCATAAAGAGGACAGTCCAGCGAAGAGGAAATCATTGGATGGCTCAATATCACTGGAAGAGAGCCAGGAAAGCCAAACCTCAATCATGGATAACAACAAGGGGCGACGTAAGAAAAGAAAACCAAAAGGGCAACTAAAAATGCCCAGCAGGCTAAAAGGGACTGCATTCAAAGCGCGGCCAAACAGAAAGATAACACAGCAGCGTCCAAATCTATAAAGGACTTTGTTGGGAAACACTACAAATCCACAGAGCCAGTAACAAGCCAGGACCACGAAGAAGATGCGGAGGAATACGGCACAGAGGAAGGAGAAAAGGCAGGGGAGATTGCTGGAAATCTGGAAAGGAATGAATCAGGAAAATATCTCGAAGAAGAATCTCCTGAGACTGAGGCAGTAAGGGAGGACCTTATATCAATAAACCTGACGCTCCTGAGCCAAAATCTCCATATCCCAGCACCCCGCCTTTCATCATCCCCAAAGATGTTCTCGTTACAATCATTGGGAAACGAAGGCGAAAGGGGACACGAAAGAGTGAGCCAGAGCCTCATTTGGGGAGGCGCACCAGACCAATCACCACATCAACAAGCTGCCCAAAAATCCCTATTGCAACAAGACCCCACAAGAACCGGCCATCATATAAACCCAGATAGAAACCATACACAGGATTCGGAGCTTTCAGTATCGCCTACTTCATCTTTGGTGGAACTAATACTGATGCTACAGAAGACTCTACAAGGAATCCTAGAAGTAACACTTTCAAATAACGAAGTGATGAAAGCTCAGAGACTGTACCTAAAAAAGATCAAAGAGGAACTAGCGGGAATAAAGATCCAAATGCCAAAAATGTTAAACCCAATAGTTACTACACAAACCATAGAAGAAAGTGTAGAGATCGAATCGGTAGAGGCACCTGTTGGAAATCCAGCAGGGTCCCCACAACCCATAGATCAAAGTATAATAAATAAATCAGTTGAGGTACTAGATAATGTATATATCTCCAGACGCCCAATGCTGGTAAAAAGGCGTGGGGGGTATACTGTGGCCCCCTCCAAGAACAGGGCAGAAAAAAAGAAGCGAGCCCAAAAATTAACAGTCAAGAGGAAATGTAAGGAACTAGAGAGGGAGCACAGCTAGGCCTAAACGCATCAGCCCCGATCTATGTACCAAACAGTCTAAGGCACCCGGAGCTTAATTTAACAAAATCCCCTACAGATCTAAGAAAAAAACAGAGAACTAAGGTCATAAAAGAGAAACCAATAACATCTCGGATTGTGAAGCAGCAAGTAAGGATAGCTTCAGGCCAACAAAATAGAGACCATAGAGCGGAAGGCCCACAAATCCAAGTAATATCAGGATCAGGAAGTAAAGGGCTGCAGTTAGAGAGATCAAAGAATAGACAGCAAAGATATGAGACTCCTAAGAAAGTACAAAAGATGGATAATAACAAATGGGTATATCTGGATCATATGTTGGTGGGGAAAAGGGAAAATACTACTAGAAAAATGAACCCCCTAAATAGGGCACAGATTCTGATTGCCTTCGCCAAATGTAGAAGCCTGAGTGGGATCAGTACATATGATCTTCGGCAAATTGGCTTCGTAGAGAACAGAAATGGTAAAGAAATAACAAAAGTGTCACTCCACTCAGACCTAGTAAAAATGGCAATCCTGAAGGCCACCAGTGAGATAAATCACCAGGGAATAAGGATAATCCCGGAGAAGGAAGTAAAAGCCCCGATAGATAATACCTTCCTAAAATACCATGCAGGTCTGGGGAAGAGACAAGTACACCTTTATAGAGATGAGGAAGGAACCCATAGCTGCCTGAATATAGTTATAGATAATTCAGGAAACGAAGCACTATGGGATAACTGGTCCCAATGTATCAGCCCGCGGGGTGACCCAAATGAGAATGAAACAGAGGTAGAGATAGAGGAGGGGGGCATGAGTGAGGTAGAATAGGATGAGGGGGTGCCGCAAAGTCTAGGTCTCATAACATGGAATGTAAATGGGCTAGGCAATGAACAAAAACGAGAAAGCATAAAGGACATAGTAAAGAAAGTGGACATTGCCTGCCTACAAGAGACCTGGACATGCGACGAAACCCCAATCATCGAGGGATTCCTACAATTAGGTCGGCCGGCCACGAAAAACAACCACGGCCGCCCGTCGGGAGGTCTAATGACACTAGTTTCAACAAAAGTGCTTAGAGAAGCAACATCCTTAAAAATGAACTGTAAATGGGTGCAATCCAGTAGATTAGAACTATTGACAGTAGAAAAGAGATACAAAATGCTGACTGTAATGAATGTATACATGCAGTGGGAAAATGGTGTCGAGTATGTGAATGAGATGAGGTCCTTTAAAGAGGATGTGGACATAATACTAGAAAAATATGCAATGGATACTGTGATAATAATGGGGGATTTTAACCATAAACTAAACCCAAAAAAAACTGACATCTGGAACAGAGAATTGTTAGAGGTGTATGGAATTAATCCTGCCAGTTTCCCGGCAGGGGAGATCTCGAAACAGGAATCAGAACTGGTACACTTCTTAGGAGGTAGGGGCTTCCAATGCCTGAATAGCAGAATGAAAACAGACTGCCCAGCAGGGAAGACTTTTAAAATAGGCTCACAGTACTGCCCGATTGACTACATTTTTATACAAGCCTGGAATTTTCCCCTATTACGGGACTTCAAGCTAGAACAAAAAGAGGTTAGCGACCATAACCTACTGTACTTATCAATATTTGGGGGAAGAATTATACCCAGAAAAAAAGTGATCCCTCAGGAGGTCGAGTATCCCAAACGAGTGACAACTCGACTCACGGAGGAATATCAAGCAAAACTGACAGCTATGCAAATTAAAATGGAGCCGGAAAATCTAGAGAACAAAAACCTGAAATGGTTCATAGAAAAACTAGAGGAAGTAGTCAGGTGTTTAAGAATAGAACTAAAAAGAGACAAAAACATTAGAGGGAAACCACCAAGTCGAGTAAAATGGTTTTCGGTTGAGTGCCAATCTAAAAAAAGAGAGATACGGGCGGCACAAAGAAGACAAAAAAAGAACTTCACCCATGATAGACAAAATCACATAATTAAGCTAAAAAGAGACTACAAAAAAATGGCAAACAATGCTAAAAGGTAATTTAAAGAGAAATGTTGGTCAAATCTGTTGGAAGCAATTGAAGAGAAAAATCTTAGGAAATTTTGGAATTTGGTAAAGGCGGCAACTGGTCCAACAGTCGGCGAACTAAATTGTGTAGTTAGTGAGGCAGCATGGGAGAAGTATATAAGAGAACTGTATGGGGCAAGAGCCCCGATAGAGCATGTAGAGACCCAAAAATGGCAAGCAATACCAGAAGAGTTCAAAACTAAATTTAATGCAAAACAAGTGGAATACACAATAAGTGAACTGAAACTAACCCGTGCGGCAGGACCCGACAACCTTCCTGCAATAATACTGAAATCAGAAGTAAAGTGGTGGGCTAGATTTTTTGCACAGATGTTCCATATTATACTAACAGAAGGAAATATGCCTCCTAACTGGAAGGGTGCAATAATCAGGCCAATCCATAAAAAGGGAAGCATGGATGCACCACAAAACTATCGTCTGATTAAACTCCTAGACATAGGAGAAAAAGTCTTCTCAAAAATAGTATTGAACCAACTTAACGCATGGGTAAAAGAGTTCCAAATTGTCCCCATAGAACAGGGAGGATTTAGAGAGGGCCACTCCACAACTGACCATGGACTTGCATTGTGGGCAATGGCAAAGAAGTCAACGGAACAAAATGGCAAGTTATGCTGCTGCTTCGTTGACTTCTGAGCAGCGTTCTATTCAGTCGACCGTGTATGCCTATGGGAAAGACTATTGAAGTTAAATATCCCCAATGAACTTCTAACTATAATAATGGAACTACATAGGGGAAACTGGGCGCAAGTCATCAAGGATACGGTGGGATCATTGACGCAAAAAATCCCCATAGAAAACGGTCTAAGACAGGGATGTGTTTTAGCCCCACAACTATTCTCTATATTTCTGTCAGATCTCCCGGCCTCCCTAGAAGTTGAGGGGAGTGCAAGCCCCAGAATGGACGGAAACAAGGTACCCTGCTTACTATATGCTGACGACCTGGTAATAGTAGACCAGACTGAGGGAGGCCTCCAAAGAAAGCTTAATGTATTTAACGCATACTGTGCTAGCAAATTCCTAACTGTCAACCTAGTCAAAACAAAGATCCTATGTTTTGGGAACAAAATAAGTAAATTTAATTGGTACCTAGGCGAGCTTAAACTGGAGACGGTTAATGAATATCGCTACCTAGGTATATGGTTTGACAGGAGACTAAATTGGAACACGCACATTGAAACACAAAAAGCAAAAGCACACTCTTCAATATGTGGCCTAAAAATGTTCAACAGGGACTACGGAGAGATGTCTCATCGTCCAATGTTAAGAGCCTTTGAGGCAATGATCCCCCCCCAGGTCCTGTATGGAGCTGAGGTCCTTTATTTGAGCGGTAAGGGAGCCTGGGACCTGGTGGAAGGGAAATGCCTCAAAGGTCTTCTTTCTCTCCCACAATCATCTATGGTACAAGCCATAAGGAGAGAAATAGGCACAAAGTCCTGGGAGATACATATACAAATGGCAATAATTAGACTTTGGCAACGTCTTGAAGATCCTGACGGGCAAAAAGTAGCACAATGGTGCAGGAATGAAATTCAAAAGAGTGAGCTAAAGTGGGCAAAAGCATGTAGGGAAAGATTGACCCAAATCTGTAAAAGGCTAAAGGTAGAGGTGAGCCAGGAACCGCATCAAGTACTTTGTACTAGGAGTGAGCTGAAACTTAAGGGGAAGGAAATATCGGGATTGATTGATATGGGTTACTTAGCGAAAAAGAAATCAGTAACACACATGATAAGCGCTTGGGAAAATGAAAATTGGTTCCCTTACCTAGACACCCTGCCTAACCGCGGCTTTAGGCAGGAGATATTAAGGCTGCGGATCAGAATTAACCCATGGTTAACAAATAAAGATCTGAAAGTGAAAATGTTAGACCAGAAAGGGTGTTGCAGGTGTAACCTGGGAGGCAAAGGAGACCAGTTACATATCCTACTGGATTGCTTGACTCTACTGGAACAGCGGAAACGGTGGCTGCGCCCTGTATTCCTAAAATATGATATAGAGACCAGGGCGCAGGCAGTGGCCTTATTAACTGAACTTCCCTCTATCGATATTGCAATTGTTCTTGGGCAATACATAAAAGTGGTATTGAATGATTTAAGAAACCAGGAATAAGGTGCAGGACTGTATGAATTTTAAATGATTTCTAAATGATGAAATTACTCTCAAATAAGGGAAATTAATAGATCTTAATTGTAAATGCCAAGTTTTAGTTTAAATGCAATTTTATTAGTGCTGGCACAAGTACAAGTTTAAGGGTATGCAAGAGTTTTTAACCAAAATCGGAACAATTTTAGAATGTTTTAGCGTTCTTATGTGAATATTTTAAGCTGTGATATTGCCTTTTGCAAATGTTTAAAGACTATGGTCATAATAAACTTACTTTTGACTTGACTTGACTTGAACAATGTTTATACCCACATTTGAACATTGGAAAACAATAATAGTGAAAGTGAAGGAATGTGAAAGACATTATGGATTAAGAACTGGTTCATTCAGGAATTATATTTGGCTCTTTGGAATAATTTTGTATAAAAAAGCAGAATGGATCAAGTTCTCTAGTTTTATATTGTAATAATATGTTCATTTATTTTGGGTTGGTGCAATCCTGAAAACTTAAGAGGATGTATATATAGATGACATCTTTGTGTCTTGACCGCTGACACACATGAAATGATTGTTTGCACACTTTTTTGTCTATATTGTATAGCTGAAGTAATATCATAATTAATCTAATGGTTGTGACTTTTCCCAATGAATACATTTTGAATAAAGAAAGTCATGTGCAATAACTTATTGCTATTAGAATTTATTAAACAGTTATAGTCAGAGTACGGCCGGGGTCCCTTGCGGCCATCTGGTGGACAGCAGCACTGAGCTGCTGTTTATAGAGTGAGCACTAACATTGGGTTAAAGAGTTATAGTTGACAGATAGGCACTTATAGGTTATGAATACAGACATATTAGAACCACCACTTTTATGCAGACATGCAAAGAGTGTAGAAAGCAAGATCAGGCTAGGTTGTTTAAGAATGCAAGGACACAGATTATCCTACAACAGTTTGAATCTTTAGATTAGAAGTTTCATGCCACCAACCCATTGCTAGGCATGTTTACTATTTGCGACTAGTAGGTGACTAATCTCAAGCTGTGCACCAGTACTATTGTCCTTAACAATATGTATAGATAAGAAACTCTTGAGACATTTATAGTCATGAGCACCAGACAGATTACTGCAGGACTGCCAGTGTGAATGTGTGAGAGCGACTGAGAGACAGACCGTGAGCATGAGAGAACTATTTATACATTTAGATGGGTTGTTGTATTTGCTCTCAATAAAAGCAGCATGCCTAAAAAACACTGAAAAACACGGTTAAGTGTATTTTGCAGGGTCCGCTATGAAAACATTGATATCCAAATGCTAGGAAAACATTGAAAAACACGAGGATTATTCACAAGCCATACCTCTGAAAAGTGGATACCCTATGCTTAAGGCCACATGGACAACCCCGGTTTGGCTGGATGACAGCTGGCTAGTTTAAGGATGAGACATGTTTGAGGGTCTTCAGCACTTCTACTCCTGAAAGTAGCCCTAAGGGAGTAGCACACAAGTTTAATTCATATAGACACATATTATGCTGTGCCAGACAAATTAGGAGCTCGGTTACTCCCCCCTTTCTTGAAGAGTTGCAGTGTTTCAGAGGTTTTACTTCAAAGAGGCATATAAATCTATGCTACTTTGACAAAAATATTGAGAAAAGTGAGCTTCAAAACAAATTATTAGTAGTGATCAAACGATTTTGGGGAAAACTCCACATAATCCCACTGAAGAGGGGGGTGTTTGATCAGTGACCTCATTGCAAATGTAAACATTCTTCCCAGAGTTGGGTTCATTCGTCTCACCAGCACTTTGCTTATTGTTGCCCCAATATTTGTAGTGCATTCCCAACATGAAGATGTTTTTTATTAACCGGTTGTGTTTCTGCTGTAGTTTATGATATGAATGTCTCCATGTACCAGAACTGAAGTACCTAATGTGCCTATTGCCCAGAGGAACACACAGTTTAGACAAGAGCCCAGTCTATGGATGATAAACAGCCACGGGTTTGAGCATTTTTATTGAGCTCTAGCACTAAAGCTGGTCAGACTAGTGGTGGCCCACTCTTCATTTTCATCCACATTGTTTCCTTTTCATCCAGTGCTGTGAAATTTTCTGCAAAATTGATGGGCCAAGCTATGGCGAAAAGAGTGAAGGCCACCATACTGTACGCCACAGAGACGGGGCGATCGGAGTCCTACGCCCAGAAACTCTGCAAAATCTTCAAACGGGCCTTTGATCCAAAGGTAGGAGAAACAGGAGTGGAGAATAGACCATCCTGGAATTAAATAAATGAATGAGAGACAGAAAGATAAGGCATGGAATATAAAGGTGAAAACATGGATCAGGTGGTCAAGGCATTTGCTTCCTAAACGCATGTACAGTTTTGAGGCTACGCTCCCAAATCTTGGTAGGGCTCTATTTTCACAGTTACTAAGCTGTGGAAATTGGGCTGCTGGCACCATGAAAAAGTGAGGAACCATTAATGTAAGGCATATGAAGAGTTTAAGGAACGGTGGTATGGCAAATACAAAAGGTTGGGAAAAGAAAAAAGTACGTAATTTGCACATATTAAATAGCATCACATAATATATGAAAGAAAATAACAAAAAATGAACAAGACAGGTAATTCGTCGTTATAAACATATATTATAGCTCAATTAGGGGAAGATAATCATAAACCAAATGGATAAAAAGGGCAGGAGCTTCATGCTTTCCCAGTGATGAGCAAGCAAGAGAATCGAAGCACAGGAAGATAAAGTGATTTTATTTGCTATGAAACAACTTGTTTGTGAGTGAAATGCAAGTGCCGAACTCCAGGTATAATGGTTTCATAGTGTGTAACTGTTTAACTGTGAGATGCACAAAGAACAAGTTTAGGCAATTTAAAAGGTCTTGCCCCTTTGGACCTACTGGTTTTGCCAATGTTTGCCAATGCCTTTTGGCGTTGCTCTACCGTGGTGTTTTTCCCAACACGTGCAGCATTCTCAGAATTATGAAATACAATTTTGAAAAGGCAGGATTATGTGACTACTTCTGACAGTTACTTTATTTCACTGGAGTGCGCAGGCGTGATGATGTATGAGAGCCAGGTCAATGATAATGGTGCAATTTACTTTCATTTTGTATTTATTGTTCCAAGATGGCGGACACCACTCTATCTGTAAAATAAAGAATAAAGATTCTTTAGTGGGAAAGTGCAAACTAAACCAATGAAACAGGATTGTATAGGCGGTGGGGTGATGAAGGAACAACAGGGGGAGTGGTGTAATATTTACGTACATGACAATCAGCAGGACTAGAACCCTGCAGCCCAGAGTAACACTAGAAACAGGAAAGGGGCTGGCAGGAATAGGAAGAGGAGGGACAAGAGAGACGTGGTAAAGGGGAAAGAAGAGACAGAGCAAGTATACCACCGGGGCTTGAACGCTAAGTTGTGTGAAAGAAAAAGATACAATAAAGAAACATTTACCTCCCCACAGTGTGTTCAGTGAATTCTTCGCCTGCTGGACGTGACATTTGGCGACGACGGTGGTGAACAATCCGGACCCCACCGTGACCGCTGTGCAGCCGCCTGCAGCAAGTGACGGCCACATGCCACCACAATGTCATCAAACAGCCCTACCAGCACTAGCCTGCTTTGTGACAAGGCGGGAGCTCACCCTGCCCCACACCAAATTGCCAAATTCCCCTGCTTGTCAAAGCATTGCCATCTGTGGCCACAGGAGCACCTCTGCCTCAATTTCGTAGGCATAAGCTGTACCCACCATCAAGAGCCCACCGCATCAAAGCGCTGTGCCGCTGACCCTGCTAAGTACCTTCTGCAAAGGGGGTAAACTGGCTCCATTTTGTCTGGCCATCCCATTACAATCCTGCAGCCACATGGGCCCTAGTCCCTCCAGAGTGGCCATTTTGGACCCAGGCATCCCCTCCAGGCACCTCGTTCCTACCCCGGCGTCCAACATAGAGTTAGGTGCCTCCAGTGTTACCGACCTGGAGCTGCATTCAAGGGCATTTGCTAGCAACAAATTAAAAGTGCTTGCCCCCAAAGCTAAAAGTAACGTTACAACTGGCAAATTCCTACTCCTACGCATCAACAACAATCTACAGAATCTGCTTCACCCAGTATTTTCTGGCTGCCCTTTGCTGTAATCCTTGGTGCTTTTTTAAGACCCATGGAGTATCATGACCTCTCCAGACGCATCACACAATGCACATCCGAGGTCAGCGATGCTTGGTGTCTCCTTCCTACGCCCTCCAGAGCCTCTGTCCATCAAGTCTGGCAGCGGCATGGGTCCTCATTGGCAAGAATGGCTGGACGATTTTGAAGGTTTCATGAAAGGGTCACAAGTCACTGACCCAACTCACCTGCTTTAGTCTATTGAAATCCATTATGAAAGTTGCTCCTCTTCTGTCACTCGAGGCATTGAAAGCTGCTATTGCAGCAGTAATTGGGTCCTGCTTGGACTATGCTAACTCCCTGAATTTGGGTCTCCCTGCAACTTCTTTACACAAATTACAAATCATTCAAAATACAGCAGCAATGATAATCTTTAAATTACATAGAAATGCATGTATCGTGCCTTAATTAAGCTTCAATGGCGCCCTGTGAAACAGAGAGCTCTTTTTAAAGCGATGTGCGTTATTAACAAATCCATTCATGACCTGGCTCTAGTCCTTGTAGTAAGTAGAATTAAGAGGTATGTTCCTTCTCGACCTCTCAGATGCTCTCTTGCAAATCAGTTGAGGATCCCTTTGGTCAAGCAACAGAAAGCAGGGGGCAGGAGTTTCTCTGTCCTGGCCCCTATCTTATTGTACTCTCTCTTTCCCTCGATCAGGCTGGAACCAAGCTTTTGAAGGCCTGGCTGTTTAAGTAAGCTTTTGATTAGCCTGAACCTCTTTTCTCTCTCCTTGTTGTCACAGCTCCAAGAAACCCTTGGGTGTAAGTGCGCTCTATAAAAGCTTTGCTAACATAACAATCCACCCTGACTAGTCAGGCATCTTCAATGGGAAACAAATACATGCAACATTAGGACTGAGCCGTAAGATACTGTGAACTCCCAAATTAGTGGGAAGCCTAGTCCTTTCAGACGTCCTGCTTTAGTACAGAGTTGCCCAATTTAGGATTATAGTAGACTGGTCTCTAAGGGCATCTCATACAAATTGGGTACTTTTGGGCTGAGCCATGGTTGGAGGACTCTGTGGCACCTGATTTAGAAGCCTTATATGGACAGACCTACCTCTGCAAAAGGCACAATGAAGACATGGTATAACCGTGCTGAACTTTCAGAGGATCTTTTCTTCCTGCAGTTCCACACCCCTGTACACCATAACTCTGCCTTTTTTCCTGCTATACAACCATGTCCTTTTGATTGTTGAAAAGTTTAACTATCTTTGATTTGTTTAAGAACCAGCAGATACTACCTTTCGAGACTTGTAAAGAAGAATTTGTAAAGTTGCCTGGAGAGACTGGAAGACAAATCACTACACTATATATAATTTTACTGCATACAGCCATCCCGCAGCCTCACCCACTTAGGTCATACTGGGTTAAACTCCTGGGGACTAATATAAAAGATATCTCATAGCACAGCGGGTAGAGAAGCACACTATAAGCTAGCATATGATTGGTATTTATACCCCACCAAATATAGGACATTTTACCCAAGAACAAGTAGACTATGTTGGATAAGATACTAAATTCAGGGTGATTTAAAACATATTTGGTGGCACTCTCTGCAAATTGAGAGCTTTTGGGCCAAAATCTTGGTAGCTATCACAAACCACCTCACAGCACCAAACAAAAAGTGAATGAGTGATAATGTTGAACGCCTTGGGATCTGCAGAAACAACTTTGGCAGCTTTTGGAAAAAAACTGAATCTCCACACACTTCATCATGCTTCTGTCTTGTTGGACTCACCAAAATCGAATCAACTAGGGAGCCATTTTTATCACTTTTATCTCATGAGCTTCCCGAGATCACATGCCCAAAATGTTTTAGAGCCTAAATTTGTCCCATTACTAGGGAACGCTTCAGCTTTCACCAAAAGGGGTGTTTATGGAGTGGGTGATTTGTTGCTACAGGGCATCAATGACTAATAGACATGTTAAAAGAGACTATGTTAGGTGTGCTTTCTGTCCTCAGGTTTGGGGGGTGGTGTTGGGGACTGCCTGTTTCAAAGAAGTGCTACCCTGATGTTTTGATTGTCAATATAATCAAATTGGCTAAGTGCACTTGTTTTTTCTGTTTGGAAACGTAATTAGAATAATATGGTGAACATTATTTATATATAATACAGGTTACATGGTGTTGTAATTAGGCTCAGATTTCACTCGTGCAAAAAGATAGAAATTCAGCAGGTATAGGTAACTGAGCTAACTATATCGTATGCATCCGCAATGCACTGCTTATGACCTTGCATCTTACATCACTCATGACATGGTAAGTGGCATCACTGATGACATCTCAAATGACATCACTTTTGATATTATCCATTCAGTGTAAGTGTTTTTTGAGAATTTATGAGTGTTAAACATATATACTAAGCTACTACAAAAGTTTAATTAGTATACTAGGTATACTACTAACGAGTGATCCTACTTTTAACATATAATATGTAAGTAGCTGTGTGTATCTGTGTGTGAGTGGGTGTCTGAGTGGCTATATGGGCGTGTGAGTGGATGTATGCATTTATAAGTGGGTGTGTGAGTAGCTGTGTGGGTGACTGAGTGGCTGTACTTGTGAGTGTGTGGGCGTGTGAGTAGCTGTGTGGATGGGTGAGTGGGTGTGTGAGTGACTGTATGAGTGAGTGAATGACTGGGTGTGTATGTGTGCTATATGAGTGAGTGGCTCTTTGAGTGCGAGTTTGGTTAAGTGACTTGATGTGTGAGTGGATGCATTGAAAGTAGGTGTCTCTCTGAATTGCTGTATGGGGAATGTGAGTGAATGTGTGAGTACTTGTATGGATGTGTGAATAGGTATGTCAGTGGTTGTATGAGCATGTGATTGATTGCATGGGTGAGTGAGTTGCTCTATTGAGAGGCTTATTGGGTGAGTGAGTGGGTATGTGAGTGAATTTCCAAGGTTTTTTTAAAATTCTATTTTCTAACCATAATGTCCCTGTAACCTTTGGTTGTTTGAATGGATGTCTATAGTTTTTTAGCTAGTTTTATGTTTGTGGAGTCACTCACTCATGCAGCCACTCAGACACCCATTCACTCACCCACACAACCACTTATATATCCATTCTCACATCCATACAAGCACTCACATGCCAATTCATTCACCTGTGCAGCCACTCACACAGACACTTACTGTGCAATACAGGCACTCACACACCCACTCACTTGCCCATACACCCACTCAAACAGCCATTCACTAACCCCTACACCCACCTACACACCCATTCAATCATCCATAGAGCCATTTACACAGCCACTCAGTCACCCACACAGGCACTCATATACCCACTGACCACCCATGGAGCCACTCACACAGTCATTCATCAACCCATAGAGCCATTCACATAGCCACTCACCCACCCATACAGCCATCAACACACCCACTCACTCACCCATACAGCTACTCACACAACCAATCACTTACCCATACACTACTCATGTACCTGCTCACTCGCCCATACAGCCACTCACACGGTCACTTACCCACCCATACAGTCACTTACACACCCACTCACTTATCAATACAGCTACTTACACAGCCAATCACTCACCTTACAGCTAGTCACACACTTACTTATTCACCTATACAGACACTCACACACCCATACAGCCACTCACACAGTCACTTACCCACCCATACAGCCACTTACACACGCACTCACCCACCAATGCAGCCACATACACAGCCACTCACTCACCATACAGCTACTAATACACCCATGTATTCACCCATATAGGCATCCAGCCACTCAGACTGCCACTCACACAGAGATTGAGACAGTCACACAGCCACTCAGAAGACATATGATAGAAACAGTATCACTTAGTAGTACAGAGACAATAGTTATTTAACTAATGCAGTAGCTTAGTATGCATCTTTAAGTATCAAAAATGTTTTAGAAATACACTCACTGTATGATGTCATTAGTGATATCATCAGTGATGTCATACATAGTATTACTACCCCGGGCGGTGGCATCCCCGGGGCTGCAGGGAAGGCTAAAGGGCCTCATCCACTTTCCTTTAAAAAACATCTATGTTCCCACGGGGAGGTGGCGGTCCCCAGGGCTGTGGGGGGACCAAGTGGCCCCCGTATTTGTATTGTTCAGTGTCTCGGGAATGTGGCGTCCCCGGGCTTTTCAAAAGCCTAGGAGTGGGGCCCCATGAGCCCCCCTCCTTCATTGTAAGCCATCATGCCCCCGGGATTTGGCCCACACAGGGGTTTCATCAAAAAGATGTGCAGGATGCTGCACATCTTTTTTAAAAAGAAGTTCCCACTGATCCATCTGCAAATTCACTGCAAACTTAAATAAAAAAATACTTTTTACCATGTCTTGGGGGACAGGGAATTCCTCCCTGGCCCCTTTTCATGATTTGTTACTTCTTTTGCGGGACCCGGCTTCAAGCTGAGTCCCAAGATTGGTGCATCCAATCAAATGTTAGTAGGGTCCTCAAGTCCACTGCAAGGACTCGCGTCCCCGGATATCTATATTTTTTAAACTTTAATATCTCTGAAAACTACTAAACAGATTTACAGAAAATCACAGAAAACACACTTTCTGGACCAACTTCTACCTATCTGCCAAATTTATTGTAAATCCATTCAGTGGTTTGGGCTGTAGTCGTGAAAATCCCCATAGACATAACATGGGGAAAATGCGTTTTTGGGACCCCCCTTTTTTTTCTCAATCCCCGCTTGACGGATCACCTCGAAACTTTCAATAGAGCAGCTTAACCAAAGAGGGGAAGCTTTTAGAAAATTTCGTGAAGATTCGTTCGACAAGCGGCGCCAAAGTTATTGGCAAAATCAAAAATGCCTCTACTATGGAAACTTTGGTCCTAACTATAACTTCCTAATGGTAAATGACAATAGGTAATACAAATATATATCTATATATATATATATATATATATATATATATATATATTCACTGAAAAAAACATAGGTTATAGACCATATATAGTTAGGAATTAGCATTTACAAAACCTTGAAAATTCACTGAAAAAACCATAGGTTATAGACCATATATAGGGGTCGATTAGGATGGCGGACGGAAACGTGTACCGTCCGCCGCGGAAGGTGGCAAGATACTCCGGACCTGTCCGCGGAAAATCCGCAACAGCAATTAGGATAAAACATGCAAAAAACGCCGACCGCGGCGTACGGAGCACACCAATCCCCGTCCGCGGCGGTCGGAGTACACCTGAGTCCGCGGCAGGCGGACGGAACAGTAAAAACACCGACCGCCGCGTACGCACATGACCGCGAATACATCCACCACCCCCGCGATACCTGCGCAATGTCCGTGTCCGCTATTAGGATAACTCCGCAAGTACCCCGGTAGTCACCGCCATCCACGTCCGCAGCGGTACAAATGCACCGAGAATCCGTGCACCACAGCGGAACGACAACACAAACAACATCCCTACTGTCAAACCAATGCCATACATTGCCACGGAAGTTAATCACCAAACACACGAAAAAAAACGCCCACCCACCGAAAACATCCAAACCAATCCCAACACACAATGATCCACCGCCAAGCACCACACAATCCACACCTGGCAGCACTCCCACCTAGCACCTGACTGCCAATAACCATTCAGACACGGTCTAGACACACACCATAAAAGAACTCCCACCCACTCCACAACTCCTCTGCATCACAGCATAGCTGCTAGCAGGACACACCACTGAACTGAGACCAAAGAGAAATAGCATTCACACAACCCACACCCAAACACACCCACCACACAAACACCCACCACACCATTCTTACACACCACACACCTGCACCTCCCCATCCACGCAAACCCACACCCCGAGCACCACACACCATGGCACCAAAAAAAAAACCAAAATTCACTGACACCGAGTTGAAGGTTATGGTAGATGAGATTATCCGTGTGGAACCCCACTTATTCGGGGCCCTAGTGCAGCAGACCAGCATAGCCAGGAGAAACAGCATGTGGGACCGGATAGTCACCAGGGTGAATGCCTCCGGGAGCGTCCCGAGGACGAAGCAGGACATCCAGAGGCGGTGGCACGATCTAAAGACCCGAGTCAAAGCCATACGAGCCAAGAACTATCTCCGGGCTAATCACACCGGCGGTGGAACCCCTCCGGAGCCCTTACCCTACACCGAGTGGGAGGACAAGGTGATGACCATCATCCACCCTGAGAGCCTTGATGGACTTCCTGAGGGAGAAGAGGCTGGTAAGTACAAACCAAGCACCACGAGCACTACTACATGGTGTGCCTCACACAACTGTGAAGACACATCTCCCAGACCCCAACCCATGCATGCAGTCCACATACTCACCAACGTCGAAATCACTCCAACAGGCCCCCATGTCCATAGGGATGGCGGTGGTGGTGGGTGTGAGGGGATGGAACTACAACTCCCAACAGGCCCCCATGTCCATAGGGATGGCGGTGGTGGTGGTGGTGGTGGGTGGTGGTGGGTGTGAGGGGATGGAACTACAACTCCCAACAGGCCCCCATGTCCATAGGGATGGCGGTGGTGGTGGGTGTGAGGGGATGGAACTACAACTCCCAACAGGCCCCCATGTCCATAGGGATGGCGGTGGTGGTGGTGGTGGTGGGTGGTGGTGGGTGTGAGGGGATGGAACTACAACTCCCAACAGGCCCCCATGTCCATAGGGATGGCGGTGGTGGTGGGTGTGAGGGGATGGAACTACAACTCCCAACAGGCCCCCATGTCCATAGGGATGGCGGTGGTGGTGGGTGTGAGGGGATGTAACTACAACTCCCAACAGGCCCCCATGTCCATAGGGATGGCGGTGGTGGTGGTGGTGGTGGGTGGTGGTGGGTGTGAGGGGATGGAACTACAACTCCCAACAGGCCCCCATGTCCATAGGGATGGCGGTGGTGGTGGTGGTGGTGGGTGGTGGTGGGTGTGAGGGGATGTAACTACAACTCCCAACAGGCCCCCATGTCCATAGGGATGGCGGTGGTGGTGGTGGGTGGGGTGAGTACCAGTGCAGACAGAATCGGCAAAAAAAGTGAAAACAACCTGTCAAGTCCACATTACTCATCCTCACATTTTTGTTTTGCAGGTCATCCTAATCTGACAGCTGGAAGCAACACCCGCCCTCCAGACTCGCCAATCACAGACGTCTCAGGGGACGATTGGCCAGCCACCTCCGGGGCAGAGGATGATCCCGGCACAAGCAGCCAGCCAGGGCCATCTGGCTCCCAGGTCACCCCTGCACCAACAACTACGGCCTCTGCCATTGTGACAACACCGGCCACTGTGACCTGCACAGCCACCACCAGCACCACCTCCACCACCACCACTACTACCACCACTCCTGCCCCTGCCACCCTGCCCAACCCAACGGCCAACGCCGTGCCAGCGCCATCCCAGCCACGCAGGGAGAGTGTGAGGCAAGGCAGAGATGCAAGGCCAGATCCGGCAGGCAGGAGCATACGCCAAAGAAGACGGGAGGATACCAACACACCCAATCCAGTGCAACAGTCATTGGAGGCACTGGGCAGGGTGGAGGTGAGCTACCAACGTGGTCAGGCACAGGCAGACCGGGCCCACCAGGACTTTGTAGATAACACTGCAATGTTGGGGGCCATTGAGAGGCGGCTTGGCCAACTAGTGGACATCTTCACCAGGACAATCAGGCCACAAACAACGCCACCGCCACCGCCACCGCCAACGCCACCGCCACCGCCACCGCCACCGCCACCTGCGGCGGATGTGGTACCCGATGCCCCAGCGCAACCAGCTGACTCCGTACCGGCACAAAGACGGAGGGGCCGTCCGAGGCTGGAAGTGGGCGACAGCAGTGTGGAAGCAGCTGCCACACGCTCCAAGAGGAACAGAAAATGACTGTACCAGTACCTGCGCATGCCATTCACCCTGCCAACTATCCGGTCCCACCTGCCACAGGCCTGCTGTACTAGGCAGACACCACCCTATGTGGTGTCCGCACGGACATTTCATCTGCCATAACCTTCTACTCTCACTCCCCCACCCCTTCACTCATTTGTAAATATGCACCTACACCCATGCACAATTTGTAAATAAAAGCCACTTACTCACTCAATCATGTGTTGCCTCCATGTTTATTCACATGAATGCATCAGAAACAGATGTTACTAGGTACAGGTATCCAACTGGTACAGAATCATGGCGCTGCGGGAGTGACCTAGGGAAAATAGAAACCGCAAAGACACGTCAGGAAACATGATCACACTCATCAGAACACACTGCAGTGCAACATTTAACAACCCACACGCATCACAACAGTAATGGATGAGACGACACACATCATGGAGACGTGCATTGGCCACAATTTAGCACACACACACACATGCATGCATCACATAGCAGAACACAGAGATGAAGCACACCACTATGCCACAACACCAGCACACATTCACAGGGCATACCCAAGCAGCACAAGAGGAGCACACTCACAATCAAGGGAAGTAGCGATCAATGATCTGGCGCCTCTGGTCCACACCTTCCTCCTCACCACTATCCTCATCAGTTGACATGGCTGGGTCGGGAGGGCGAGGAACTTGCAGTTCATCAGGGTCCAAGAGCAGTTCAATGTTATAGCGCACAGCCAGGTTGTGAAGCATGCAGCACGCTATCACGATCTTGCATACTTTGCCTGGTGAGTAAGGCAGGGCCCCTCCAGTCTTATCCAGGCACCGAAACCTAGACTTGAGCAGGCCAAATGTCCGTTCTACCACTCGACGTGTCCTACCATGGGCATCATTGTATCTCATTTCTCCAGCTGTAGTGGGATTGCGTAAGGGACTGAGCAGCCATGGCCTGTTTGGGTAAGCCGAGTCGCCTGTGTTGGTGGAAGAGAGAGAGAGAGAAACATCACAACCTGCATTGTGGGGCACACCATGCCACACAGATATCACTCCTGTCACCACAGCATACTCACCAACAAGCCACGCTTGTGCCGGACGCAGATTAGCCATCAGTTGGGGGACCATGCTGCTCCGCATGATGTGGGCGTCATGTGCAGAGCCAGGGAATCTTGCACACACATGTGAGATGATGTTGTCGGCCTGGCACACCACCTGCACGTTCAGGGAATGGAAGTGTTTCCGATTCCTATACACCTGCTCACGTGCCCGTGGTGCAATGAGAGCGATATGCGTGCCATCAATGGAACCCACAACGTGTGGTATACGACCCAGGGCATAGAAGTCAGCTTTGACCGCTGCCAACTCCGCCGCCTGAGGGAAATGTATATAGTCATGCTTGTACAGCATCATGGCTGTCAGTACATCCCGGAGTACCGTGCTGAACATGGCCTGTGACATTCCCCCGGCATCTACAACTGTGTACTGGAATGTGCCTGTTGCAAAGAAATGGAGTGCCGCCATCACCTTTTGCGTGGGTGTCATGGAACCTGGATAGGTTCTTCGCGGCTGCAGGTGAGGAGACAATAGGGTCACAAGTTCCAACAATCGACGGCGATCCAGCCTGAATTTCCGGATCACCTCCTCGTCCACCATATCCTCCAGCACAGTGTATGGGCGATGGACATTTGGAGCCCTCCTGTGTGGGAGTAGATGGAATGGAAGTCAAATCACATACAACGCATGTGTGTGCACCTCAATCACATGTCAACGCCCTCTACCAACATGTAGTATCCAGTGTATGCTTGTCATATGTGTGACTCCTCTGATTGTCAGGACAACATGGATCGACGTAGCAACAATGTGCATCCACTAGCAACATGATGTTTAGCAACATGTGCAATGCACACTGTCTCACCTCAACATCACTGCCAACCAGACATGTGACATGACCCACATGTGTAGGCCCAACATCACATGCACACATGCAAGTACATGCACACATACTAAATTAAACACCCCCCCACCCCCCCATATCATGATGCACCAATGGCAACACCAGGAATGGTGGGCATACGGACATCACATGCATGGGGACACAATAGGCAACACACATGTACAGTACACAACAGAACCCCCACCATAGTCATCATCTGACACATACCACTCACTGACAACTGATTCACAGGTGCCCATACATACGGGATCTACTGTGTACATGTGAGGTACGACAAAATTGTGTAGGGTACTACCCGATGTGGACATGCACACGTGATGGACACTTGTGGCTCACCGATGCCCATGGTATGGACACACATGGGATGGAGCATGACATGTGTAGCCACGCAATCACGCACACAACCGTGAGCAGGCAGCTGCAGACAATGGTACAAGGTGCATCATCGGCTAAGATGCAAACATTGACCACGCCATGGCGGTGCACTGCATCCGCTGTTTACGTCTGGGCATACGCGGGCCGCCTTCGACATTCACATTGTCTGCACGTGCACAGACCGTCACGCCCACACACCGGCAAGTGCATGTGCAAGGTTCCGGGACGGATGGTCGATTTGCAACAATGTTGTATCACTGGCGCCTCCATGGCGGTGCACGTACACAGCGGGGGAGGTGCAGGCCTATACACCCTGTAGATGTACTCAATGGACATGCCAGTTCATGACCCCCCTTACAGTCACCTTGCATCATCCACCGTACACCGGCCAGAGCGGCCGGCCCATGAACAACCGCCGTGCCAGGCCCTGCCCAGGACCGCCGTGCCGGCCATGGCAACAACCGCCATTGCACGGCCCTTCCACTACCGCCGTGCCAGGCCCTGCCCAGGACCGCCGTGCCGGCCATGGCAACAACCGCCATTGCACGGCCCTTCCACTACCGCCGTGCCAGGCCCTGCCCAGGACCGCCGTGCCGGCCATGGCAACAACCGCCATTGCACGGCCCTTCCACTACCGCCGTGCCAGGCCCTGCCCAGGACCGCCGTGCCGGCCATGGCAACAACCGCCATTGCACGGACCGCCAGGGAACGCCGGTAGTGGAAGGGCCGTGCAATGGCGGTTGTTGCCATGGCCGGCACGGCGGTCCTGGGCAGGGCCTGGCACGGCGGTTGTTCATGGGCCGGCCGCTCCGGCCAGTGTACGGTGGATGATGCAAGGTGACTGTAAGGGGGGTCATGAACTGGCATGTCCATTGAGTACATCTACAGGGTGTATAGGCCTGCACCTCCCTCGCTGTGTACGTGCACCGCCATGGAGGCGCCAGTGATAGTACATTGTTGCAACTGAAGCATCCGTGCCTGAGGCTTGCACGTGCGGTTGCCGATGTGTGCCCGTGACGGTCCCTGCACATGCAGCCAATGGGAAGAGGGACGCTGGCCGCATTCGGCCAATCGCAAGTAGCGGAAGCTGTGCACCGCAACAACAGGGCCAGTCATTGGCCCATTTCACGATCACGCTTCCAGGGCTGACCAATTGCTGGCGACGTATGCCACTGACACGTGCTGAGGGCCCTATATATGTGTGTTGGCCAAAATGAAACTTCCTACCCTGGGGACCATTGCTGCCTGTGACCATCACCTCGACCTGCTGCTGCTGCTGAGCTGACCACTGACTGCTGCCTGTGACCATCACCTCGACCTGCTGCTGCTGCTGAGCTGACCACCGACTGCTGCCTGTGACCATCACCTCGACCTGCTGCTGCTGCTGAGCTGACCACCGACTGCTGCCTGTGACCATCACCTCGACCTGCTGCTGCTGCTGAGCTGACCACCGACTGCTGCCTGTGACCATCACCTCGACCTGCTGCTGCTGCTGAGCTGACCACCGACTGCTGCCTGTGACCATCACCTCGACCTGCTGCTGCTGCTGAGCTGACCACCGACTGCTGCTCTAGTGCCATACTCCGTGATCTTGCCATGTCGAGAGGCAAAGAGATCCGGTCTCGACCCTTCACCGCCGCGGAGCTTGATGTCCTCGTGGACGGTGTACTCCGCAACTATGGACGCCTCTACGGCGCACCGGGACGGGTGGTAAGTGCAGTGTGGGACATGTTGGTGTGCATGAGGGGGCCAAATGATCAGGCCTATTTCTATCTTAGCTGTGTAGTGTGGGCTAGACATATGTTCCTGATTGTGCATGGCTGCTGACAGTAACGTCTTGCCCCTATGTGTGTGACAGGCCACCTGTCCACTGACTTACACCCTTTTGTCTCCCATCATGGTAGGTCAAGCTGCACCTTCGCAAGGACCTGTGGAGGAGCATAGCACGGGAAGTACGGGCATTGGGGGTGTGCAACAGACGACATACACACTGCCACAAACGCTGGGACGACATTTCCAGGCTGAGCAAGAATGTAGCGGAAGTAACACTGGGCCTGATTCCAAGGACGCCCCGTCTGTCCCGACGCTCCATGACCCCTCTCATGCACCGTATCATTGCAGTGACGCATCCTGAACTGGCCGAACGTCTGAGTGCCGATCAACAGCAAACTAGCGGTGAGCATACTGTCTGTGTAGGAAACTTGTGAGTGCTATGCATGTATTGGTGCACAGACACACTATTGAGTTCCGTGTTGCGTATGTATGCCTGTGATGCCATTTTGGTCCCATTGGGTGGTACTCATTTGACATCCAGGTCCGCCATGTTGACACGCCACTTGCTTAGTAGTTGAGTGTAAAAGCACATCCCCTAGTGGTCCATGGCCCCATGGCAGAAAATGTGAGGATGACTGGTAGGGGTGGGCCATGTGCAGGATGAGGGCTCCTAAACCTTTGTCTGCTATGTGATTTGGCTATCCTGTTCCTTCTGTACGTGAATGTGCCCATGACTCACACATCTTTTCTGTGCATTTCAGCTTTGACAGAGGACACTCAGCCACAGACGGTGGAGAGTAGCCGAGGAAATGAGTCCGGCTCAGACTTCGCACACACGCAGACTGACACGGAGGAGGCCAGCGCCGGAGAGGGGGACAGGACCGTCCCTGAGGACTCGCATGTGGAGACACCATCGTCCTCCTCGTCGGACACTCTTGGTGAGCCTGCACTGTTGTCACAGACTGGGAGTGGGCACTCATCACCTTCTGTCGTAAGACAGCACACAGGGCCCACACTTCCGCCAACTGCACCATGTACTGTTCGTGGCCGGAGGAGTAGGGGGAGCAGAGTGGCGTTCGGTGCAGGCACCGCTGCCCCTGCCACAGTGAGCCAAAATGCACTGTGTGCTGAGGCCGTTGATCTGCTGCGACAGCTGTGTGTGGGGCAGACCAATATGACAAATGCTTTCCAGGACCATGATAGGAAGTTGGGGCAGGTGGTGGCATTCATGGAAGGGATGCATGGCGATCTTGCAGGTCTACACAGGACAGTGCAGTCATTGGCAAGCAGTGTGTCGTCTGCAATAGTACAGTCGAACGAACAGGGTGCTACTTCTGTTTCACCATCTACACCGCTGGATGTCTCAGGGGGTAGTGATTATTCTGAGCAGGACTCAAATACAGGTTATTGCACTAGAAGCAGCGTCAGACAGCACGTCAGGGCACGCAGGGCACAGACCCCATCCCCTAGATCAGCTAAATCTGTTCACGTAGACGACGTCAGATGCACTGGAGTACACACACAGGATCCACAAGTGTTGTTGGGGGACATGCCTTCCGGAGCTACACAGGCATTCAACACGAAAGGTACTCCCAAGGCAAGGGATACTCACATGTCCATGGACTGTTCCTTGGACAAGGCCAGTCAGAAGACAAAGGCACCTACTAGGAGCAGGGAGACTCCCAAGGGCAGGCCCACAGCAGAGGTAAGGGACACTCCCAAGGACAGTGAGGAGACTAAGGCACCTACTGAGAGCAGGGAGACTCCCAAGAGCAGGCCCACAGCAGAGGTAAGGGACACTCCCAAGGACAGTGAGAAGACTAAGGCACCTACTAAGAGCAGGGAGACTCCCAAGAGCAGGCCCACAGCAGAGGTAAGGGACACTCCCAAGGACAGTGAGAAGACTAAGGCACCTACTAAGAGCAGGGAGACTCCCAAGAGCAGGCCCACAGCAGAGGTAAGGGACACTCCCAAGGACAGTGAGAAGACTAAGGCACCTACTAAGAGCAGGGAGACTCCCAAGAGCAGGCCCACAGCAGAGGTAAGGGACACTCCCAAGGACAGTGAGAAGACTAAGGCACCTACTAAGAGCAGGGAGACTCCCAAGAGCAGGCCCACAGCAGAGGTAAGGGACACTCCCAAGGACAGTGAGAAGACTAAGGCACCTACTAAGAGCAGGGAGACTCCCAAGAGCAGGCCCACAGCAGTGGATAGGACCACTCCCAAGGGCAGGGACACACACAGAGAGCAGGTGTCTGCTGGAGACAGGTGCACCACAGACGACAAGTCTGCTGGCAGGAACAGGGCGGCGAGCAGGGCACAGGCTACATCCAGAGACAACACTCCACCTAAGGATAAGGCACATCCTACGGACAAGGCATCTAGCATGGACAATGGCGCTATCAAGGACAGGCATACTTCACCCCTGGCTGCACTGAGGCTGATGTTTTCTACTAAACGCCAAACTGATGTCTCCGCGGCGGAGTCCCCCCATACCTCCACTCCCATCCAGGCCAGTCGAAAGCAGAGGAGGGTGTCCCCTGTTGTTGCATCCCCCATTACACATCATTCCGAGTCCAGGCGGCAGGCACAGAGCAAACGACAAGCAGGCTCCAGCACGTCCCCCGAAACCAGATCCCCGGCAGCAGTTGCTCCACCTATGCTGGGTGGTGATTCTTTGGAGTCCCCACCACTTGGCAGTCCTGTCCTGTCCAGGGTGCACTCACACCTCCCTAAGAAACGCAGACACACACCATTGACACCTGCCAACCCCGATTTGGCTCTAGGTGAGCTATCCCCAGCTCCCAGGCCCACCCTGCCTCCTGGCCCATACAGCCCTGTGGCTCATCATTTCAGTTGTCCCAGTGGCGCTGGTGCAGTTGACTCTCATGTATCAGATGGTGGCACAGTGTCAGTTGTGCCCTCTCCTGTTGCAGATCCTGGCAGGGTATGTGGGTCTATGGCTCACGTGTCAGTTAGGAGATCTGTGGCTGTGTTGCACACTCCTGTTTCTGGTGCTGGCAGTCTGTCTGGGTCAGTGGCTCACGTGTCAGTGACTACATCTGTGGCTGTGTCTCACACTCCTGTTGCTGGTGCTGCCAGTGTGTCTGGGTCCGTGGCCCATGTGTGTGTCACTCGGGCTGTGGCTGTGTCTCACACTCCTGTTGCTGGTGCTGCCAGTGTGTCTGGGTCCGTGGCCCATGTGTGTGTCACTCGGGCTGTGGCTGTGTCTCACACTCCTGTTGCTGGTGCTGCCTGTGTGTCTGGGTCCGTGGCCCATGTGTGTGTCACTCGGGCTGTGGCTGTGTCTCACACTCCTGTTGCTGGTGCTGCCAGTGTGTCCGAGGCAGGTAGTTCACGCAGTCCCCCTGATTCTGTGATGTGAGGTGCTGTACACTTCACTCAAATGTTAGTTCACATGGTGTGTCCGTTGAGAACTGCGTGGCACTCTTGTGGTCCCTGTGACGGTTTGGTAGGGACACGTAGTTGTGCTGCCTCTGATGTACCTGCTCTGTACTGCACAATGCCCTGTTTATGCTCTGATACTGCATTCTGCCCTCTCGTTTACTGCCTATGATGTACCTGCTCTGTACTCCACAATGCCCTGTTGATGCTCTGATACTGCATTCTGCCCTATCGTTTACTGCCTATGATGTACCTGCTCTGTACTGCACAATGCCCTGTTGATGCTCTGATACTGCATTCTGCCCTCTCGTTTACTGCCTATGATGTACCTGCTCTGTACTGCACAATGCCCTGTTGATGCTCTGATACTGCATACTGCCCCTCTCACGTGCTGCCTCTGATGGGCCTGTTCTGTGCAATGGACTGTTGATGCACTTTGCCCCTCTCACGTGCTGCCTCTGATGGGCCTGTTCTGTGCAATGGACTGTTGATGCACTTTGCCCCTCTCACGTGCTGCCTCTGATGGGCCTGTTCTGTGCAATGGACTGTTGATGCACTTTGCCCCTCTCACGTGCTGCCTCTGATGGGCCTGTTCTGTGCAATGGACTGTTGATGCACTTTGCCCCTCTCACGTGCTGCCTCTGATGGGCCTGTTCTGTGCAATGGACTGTTGATGCACTTTGCCCCTCTCACGTGCTGCCTCTGATGGGCCTGTTCTGTGCAATGGACTGTTGATGCACTTTGCCCCTCTCACGTGCTGCCTCTGATGGACCTGCTCTGTGCAATGGACTGTTGATGCACTTAGCCCCTCTCACGTGCTGCCTCTGATGGACCTGTTCTGTACTGCACAATGCCCTGTTGATGCTCTGATACTGCATGCTGCCCTCTCGTTACCTGCTCTGATGTACCTGTTCTGTACTGCACAATGCCCTGTTGATGCTCTGATACTGCATTCTGCCCTCTCGTTGACTGCCAATGATGTAGCTGCTGTGGTGCCCACTTTGCCCATGCTCACGCATACACTGTGATTTAACCCCTATTTTGTACAATAAAGGTAGTCTATCAGGTCTCGTGGTCTGTCGTTGTCATTCCTGCTTGCGTACTACTAATGTGTATTTGTATTTGCTTCTCATCATGGTTTCGGTAACATGACACTCCCCCTCCCTACGTCACGTCCCTTACTGGTATTCCACTGCAGACAGCCAATGGTTTGTGCCTTACCTGCGTCGTCGTCCATGGTGGGCCATGACTAGGACGTGGTGGATCGCGAAGAGCATCGGGAAAGCGTGTAGCGCTGGGTCCATGGTGTTGGTCAGCTTGCGGTGGGTATCTCTGCTATGTCACCTGTCTTCGCAGTGGGGATTCCGCCGTGTTCAGACAGGTTGTTTTTCCGCTGCGGTTTTATGTGTATTTTCCGCCATCTTGATTTGGGGGACAGTCTTCGACGTCAGTACGTACGGCGGGGCCTCCGGATGTGTTCCGTCCGCCACGGTCTCGTGTGTAGTTCGGCGGCGGAGCGTGCTTTTCCGTCGCGGACGGAAATTTGACACGTTTTCCTATCCTGATATGGCGGACGGAGTATCCGCGGCAGGCGGACACGGAAAAGGCTTTTTCCGCCTACTCCAGGGCCGCGGTGGCTCTTCCGTCCGCCATCCTAATGAGCCCCATAGTTAGGAATTAGCATTTAAAAAACCTTATTTTACTCACACAAAACCATTGAAATTCCATATATAGTTAGTTGCACTAACTATATATCGCGCACCCGCAATCCACTGCTGATCATGTCACATATTACATCATTCATGACATGGTCAGTGACATCACTGATGACATCACTGATGACATCTCAAATGACATCACTGATGAGATCACTGATGACATCATCCAGTGACTGTGTGTTTCTGTAAAGTTTAAATATGTTTTACATATTGAAGAATGAGTAGATGTATAAGTGTCTGGACGAAGGATTTAGTAGGTGCATGACTGAATGTATGAGTGAGTGATTAAATGTGTCTCACTGAGTGCATGGGTTAGTGACTAAACTGTCTTAATTTGTGCATCATTATGTCTGTTGTTCTGTAAACTGCTGCATGTGTTGATCAGTAGCTATATGATTAACTATATGGGTTATTGATTGATTGTCCAAGTATTTGTATGGGAGACTGAGTGTGTGTGTGGCTGGCTGGGAGGTGTGTGACTCTGTGCAGATCAATGTGTACTTGTATCAATGATTGTATAAGAAAGTAAGTATGTGTTAGTATATGTTTGAAAATGTAAGGTGCTCTATGTTTAACTGTATAGACAAGAAAATGGAAGTGTGATTGATTCTTTACAGGACTGACTAGGTGTGTGAGTAACTCCATGGATGAGTGGCAGAGTGTGAGTGTCTGTATAGGTGTATGAGTGCATATGATAGTGTTGTAAAGATGAGTGATTGTATGTATGAATGATTGTATGGGTGAATGAGTGAATGTGTGTGTAGACGTAAGAATCAGTGAGTACGTATGTAGTAACTAGTATTGGTGTGTCAATGGTTTCAAAAATTATACTCTGTATTTAACACTGGGTGAAACAGAGGTTATATTAAAATGTGAGGAGATGCATTGTATTGTCACATGAATGATATCATCAGTGATGTGGTCATTGATGTCAAATGAGATGTCATCAGTGATCTCATCAGTGATGTCATTTGAGATGTCATCAGTGATGTCATCAGTGATGTCACTGACCATGTCATGAATGATGTAATATGTGACATGATCAGCAGTGGATTGCGGGTGCGCGATATATAGTTAGTGCAACTAACTATATATGGAATTTCAATGGTTTTGTGTGAGTAAAATAAGGTTTTTTAAATGCTAATTCCTAACTATATATGGTCTATAACCTATGGTTTTTTCAGTGAATTTTCAAGGTTTTGTAAATGCTAATTCCTAACTATATATGGTCTATAACCTATGGTTTTTTCAGTGAATTTCATTGGTTTTTTAACAGCTAATATCTGTAGCTGTAAAATGTATTCTTCTTTAAATCCAAAAATATATTTTATATGTTTATGAATAATTTTTTTTTTAAATATTTTTTTTTCTTCGTTCCCGCTTCGCGAATCGGGAACCTTCCCGTTAGCTGACCTTGATGCCGCGAAATAGACCGCGAGCCGGTAAACGTTTCTTTACCGCAAGTGCCGCGTTAGAAAACAACATCGTGACGCCTCCCGTCCGCATGACGTTTCACGTTGTCGCGTGATACGTCATATGACGTGCTACGTTAGCGAACTGGTACGCGAAGCGAGTCGCAAAGCGCAGGTTTCTGGAAGCAAACCGGGAGGCCCTGCAAAGCGCTTAACGTAAACACAGCAGGTCATGTGACTTGGTAATAACACTTTTCATTGGTTCATTTCACTTTTGGTTTCCTAATGATGTAAGACTAGGTCATATAATCTAAAATGAACACTTTTCATTGGTTGAGAACTCTTGTTTTTCCCAAATGATGAAAATCCCTCCTTCTTTCCTCACTCTGACTTTCATCATTGTGAGAGAAAGACCCTTTGTGATCACTGAGCAATGGCTTCTTTAGTAGCTTCAGCTGGTGCTTCCCCACCACCTCCACCACATCCAAGGAAGAGTGGACCACCTGCTCAAGTTATAATTCAGCAAGAAGAGGAAGAAGAGGAAGACGAGGAAGAGCAGGAAGAGAGGCAGTTTTTGCCTGAGGAACCCAGGACGTCTCACCGGAAAGAAAACTTCATTTGGCAATTTTTTTAAATTCCCAAAGGTCAGAAAAAAGTAAATGCAAGATACGTAACTTGCCTTATATGTCAAGATAGACTGTCCAGAGGAACCGAGAAAAAATACAGTTTCGGAAACTACACAATGCATCGCCATATGACTAGGTGGCATCCTAACAACTACAGTGCTGCACAGTTTCGGAACGACCTAGATAATCTCCCTATTATGGCCAGAAGATCTGTTGTACCGGAAGTAACGGGACCAGAGGGCAGGGAGATGGTGCCAAATATACAAATGAGATTTGGTGAAGTAAAACACATCTGCGTATTTTGCGATGGATTCATTTGCTACGGAGAAAGAAGCATCACTCTGATCAACAGAGCTATTGACTATCATATGCAAGTTTGTACGAAACGCCCAAAATAATAAATACTTTTTTTTTGTTTTGTTGCTCCTGTTGAGCCCTTTACAATGAATCGTTTTCATTGCCCCCTCCAAGAAAACCCCCAAAAAATATAAAACTGTTCAGAAAAATTCAAAAAAAGTAAAAAAATGTTCCGAAAAATAATAAAAAAAATATAAAACAACAAAAACAATAAAAAAAAAAGTTCTTTTCAGAACTACCTCCCCGTTATTAAAAAATTGGTACAATATTTGGAACTGTGCCAACCTCTATTTCTCTTAGTTCGCTTCCCAGTTCGCTCGCCGGTACGCGAACCGGAAGCGAACCAAAAACAGTAAGTATAAGGGAAGGAAACAGAGACTTATGTTAAAAGAAAGACAGCTATAGGGGAGTAAACTAGAGATACTATTACCCGTAATCCACTGCTGATGATGTCACATATTACATCATTCATGACATGCTCAGTGACATCATCAGCAGAGGATTGCGGGTTTTTTGACAACGTGCCTTATCCACGGTTTAATAAAGCTGCCTTTTGCTTTATATAAGTTTTCAAATTGTATGAAATATATACCAATAGGTCGTTATGAACCTCTAGGTAGTGCTTTTCTTCATGAGGTCTGGTCGCTTCCATACACATACAGATGTTTCAAAGATGATCAAGAAGTTTATCTGAATGGAGAGGAATGCACTGAGACGCCAGATCATTCACTAATGTGTAGGCACATACAGTTACACGGTTCATGCAACAAACACCGACCAAATATGGCTTGCGTGTTGCAAGGCACGCCAGTTCCTGCTATCATCCCCACGTTCAAGTTGTTGGAAAATGGTAGTTATTTGATGCTCAATAATGAAGATTGTTCTGGGTTAATTAAAAGTATTCCTTTTATCGTAACAGTAAGTGAACGGGTTATTTGCTGCAGAAATGTTCTATTTCCTCCCACACATGAACATAGGGAGTTTTCAATCTGGCCACAAATACCAACCTTGGGAGCAGATTTCAACGGCATGGCAAGAATAAGAGCTCTTTTGTCTCAGAGAGAGGTGGCCTTGAGTTCGGCCCGTGAAACTTTCGTGCTTCACATAGCGAACACCCGTACAGAGGTGCAGACCCTTTTCAATTCAGATTTGCCTTTCAATTTCAGCAAGATGGTTCGGACTATCTTTAACGCATCCTCCACAAAGGCCCTGGCGCACTTTTTTAAAGTTGTTACCAGTGGTCTCGTGACTTCATTTGAGAAAATCTTTGGATTCATCCCTGCTTTCTTTCATTCTATTTTCTCCACTCTGCTTCGTGGATTGCCATTTTTACTTGCATTACCAGCGGACGCTCTTGTGCTTTTTTACATTTTTAAATATGTATGTCCCTCCTATGCAACCTCCCGCCCTGCAGCTGCTGACACTGTTCCGCAATCGCATGCTAGAATATTATGGCACAATGCCGTTGGCGATATTAAGCACGGCATATGGATTATCTTTTCGATTCTCCTACTTCACCTGTGTCCAGCCTGTATTTCACTGCCTGACCTGTGATTTCGATTGGGCCATTGATGTGTGTCTCTGCGGACCGGTTTCTCCTGACGTCGACTTTAATCAGCTGATGACTCCTATCATTACTCACGAGTTGGTTTGTCCTGGCGAAAGGATTATGGCTGTGGCATTGATGCATGGACTAATTGGTCCCTGGAATTTACTGGCGGCAGCACAGTCTTTCTTGGAACAGAGCTTTCTTGAAAACCCACCGAGCTGTCCTCTGATGGTGATAGAGGATCCGGTGCTGGGAGAGCACGTATGTTCTTTTCCGCTTTTAAATTGGATGGCTGAACTGTTTTCGGATGAAGACGGTGACTTCCTATTGGAGGCTGTTGCAGCTTATTTTGCATACACAGTTATGTCATAGACCTTTTTCATGTTTGATATGCTGAGTACTAGCATTTCATTGACAATTCATTGACTTATTTGTCAAGTTTTTATTATTTACCTTGCCTATTGGCTTAAGACTCGATAAAGTACTTGGCTGTTTTATTTTTCTTTAGCATTAAATTTTCCTAGTTTTTAATGCTTTACCTTGCGGACCGTCCACATATAAACTTGCAATCTGCTCTCATGAGATGGCACTTCTATTATCTTATTCAGTTCGTTTCCGGATCATGGGGAGGTGTCATCTAGGTCCTGGATATCTTTACACCGTGTTAAGTTAGCATGGGCTCATTACCGGTTTAAACGCCATTTTTCCTTTTTTGCAACTTCTGCACACGACACTTAGTTGTTGCTTTAGCTTTCAACCTAGTAGTTCATCGTGGTTTACATGAGAATAATATGTTATTGCTCTACTATCTGCTTTGCTTGTTAAACTATATCTGTACAGCGAGTGCTAAAGTTTCAAGAACAACACGATACAGAATTGTTATGAGGTCTGATCTCCACGACTTCATACTCATAACATAAGTGCAACTTCTGCCAATTCTGGGCATGAGGCGGGTTTTATATTGCTTTGCCGAACACACATACACAACACTTGATGCGGTTCACATGAAGAGAGAGCTGGTGTATGCTGATGTGATTCCTTCAAATCTAAGACACTAAAGTATGGGCACGCCCTAAACCAACACAAAGAGACCTTCTTAGCAAATAATATAATATGTGTATTAGGGAGGGTGAGATATAAGCAGCCGCGGGCCGTGGAGGGAGTTACGGTGAGGCAGGGAGGCGGGGAGGGGGAGAAGCAGGGTGGAGCCCTCTCCACCCTGCCCCTCCCCCTCCCCGCCTCCCTGCCCCACCGTAACTCCCTCCACGGCCCGCGGCTGCTTATAAGTGTTGCTAACTCTTATTCATTTACAGCATGTTAACATACTATCACCATTCGCTTTTTATGTACTAGTAACTATGCTGGTAATTTTGCTACTGATAATATGTGTACTTGTATTCTCCACCCTGCTTCTCCCCCTTCCCGCCTCCCTGCCTCACCGTAACTCCCTCCACGGCCCGCGGCTGCTTATAAGTGTTGCTAACTCTTATTCATTTACAGCATGTTAACATACTATCACCATTCGCTTTTTATGTACTAGTAACTATGCTGGTAATTTTGCTACTGATAATATGTGTACTTGTATTATCTAAGATACTACGCCTGAGAAGACGGCATTAGTAAATAAACATTTCAAATACACATGTGTTCTTCTTAACTCCATGTTCTGGTTTCTAAGAAATATATAACGACCGACTGTTCATGAGTTCCACGTATCCTGAGGTACTATAAGTTCATATTCTGGATTGTCTAAACATTGAGAGTTTGTTATATCCAATGTGACACTGTACCTAGCTTGCTAAGGGGTTTTTGATTACTAACGTGAGTTTTGGGACACCCTAATTCGCCGAGGTTCCAATCCTCTGTCCACAGTTCTGTGTGAGAACAGAAACCCTGCGACAGGGGCACCCCCGACCCTTGCTGGAGCTTCATCACACTTGCGATACAACTCCAGCAATGCGCCACCTTTACGGCACAGATACATCACGCATCTGTGCTGTTTTTGCCCCATGATGCGCCGCATTGTAAATGCAGCACACCATAGGTGACGGAACAGCGGCACAGAATGACTAACACATCCCTGGTGATGCGCCAGTCATCATAAATCTATCCCTATGCTTCTTATCTTGTTAGAGATGAACCGCCATATGTATCATCAAAGTTTTTTGCATTTCCTAAATAGCGAACTTTAAGGAATAAATAGCGATTCTTTACCATTCCTAGTTTGCGATTAGCTATTTGCTAATTACAAATTACCCATTCATTTCCTTCATTTCCTTAGGGCGGTTGGACTCACTTTTAGCTCGAACGGCTGAATGGATTTCCACGAAACTTGGCAAAATTGTAGGGACTGGTAGCCCGATGTGCCTTTGCTATGTCTCAAGATATATGCTCCAGTGGTTTTTACGAAAATTAACTTTGAAAAATATATATTGGGCTACATTGGCCTATATATATGTTGGAGCCCAAATGTAGCCCAATGTAGCCCAATGAAGCCCAATGTAGCCCAATGTAGCCCAAAGATGGCCGCCAGACACAAAAAAAACAAATGTAGCCCAAATATCAGCCAGATGTAGCCCAACTATAGCCCAGTGACAGAATGACCAATCAGCTTCGCAAACCTCCATTACGCGAAGCGGAGCGCTGTTACAGATATATATCTTTTTTTGAACGTTAATTTCTCAAAATCCACTGGAGCACATATATTGAGACCTAGCAAAGGCACATCGGGCTACCAGTCCCTAATATTTTTCCAAGTTTCGTGCAAATCCATTCAGCCGTTCGATTATTATTATTATTTTTTTTTTTTGCCCCGCGGGGCCCTTTTAAAACCTCCACATCAAACCTAGGGGGTCAGCGAGGATCTACTATGCCCCCTTATGGTTATTTCCCCCTTTGTTTTGGCCTCCTCTTGTCTCTCGATCCTACCGAGAGACAAGATGGCGGCCGCTACGGACTTTTTGGAATGTTGACAGACGCCAGAGAACCAATCAGCTTCGCTTCACAAAGCTCCGTTGCGCGAAAAGTACGCGTCCTGGGACGCTGCCCGGTCCGCTGTTACAGATATATATCTTTTTTTAAACGTTAATTTCTCAAAATCCACTGGAGCACATATATTGAGACCTACAAAAGGCACATCGGGCTACCAGTCCCTACAATTTTGCCAAGTTTCGTGCAAATCCATTCAGCCGTTCGGGCTAAAAGTGAGGCCAACCGCCCTATGGAAAACTCAATGTTAAAAACACGTTTTGGGACCCCCCTTTTTTCTCGGCCCCCCCTTGACGAACCCCCCCCCCCCAAATTTTCAAGGGCTGCTCAGAAACAAAATGTGCCATTTTCCTGAAAATTTCAGCCAATTCCGTCCACAAACGCCAAAGTTATTAGACATAGAATTTTCAAAAATCCCATAGAGAAAAAATCCTAACTATATATACCTACTGGCGACCGCCAGTAGGTAATACACATATATATATATATATATATATATATATATATATATATATATATATATATATATATATATATATATATATATATATATATATATATATATATATTCTGCTCGTGGGGTGTCCAACAAACGGGTCGCACTCATACAACAGTGTGCCTTCCCCAAAGCCTTTATTAGGTACGGGCCGTTCAGTTTTCAATTGATACAAGCACCTGATTGGCATTACACGTTTCAAAATCATCTTCCTCAGAGGCCGTCAGTAAAGTGCATATGTTTGTGCCTTTTTCCCATGCACATTTCGGCGATATCGTGCTCCCTGCTGGGCTAACCTGAATGATAAAACACGTTGCCTGATGGGAAATGTAGTCAAAATAAAACCTGAATGGATGCACTCGTTATTATGCATAGTTCCACAGCTCTCCATGAGCCTTGAAAACGGCGCTGCCCTCAGTCCTCACTGACGCCCCACAATGGAACCACCATTCCTAACAAGTCCAGTGTGTGAAAAGTTGGCTTGTCATATGATGTCCACTATTATAGTCGGCACCTTGCACCAGTCCAACCGACCCTTATTGATGGTAGGTTTAACAACCTTTATAGAAAGCTATCCTAGTGGTAGCTGTGGAGAGCAGCCTTCAGGCTAAGTCTTGAAGGAATGTAAAGCAGCTTGTTTTACCAGTCTATAATCCCTTGAATGATCAAATTAAAGCAGAACCACACCAGGTAAATATATAAAATATATGTATTTATTCTAAACACACCCCTCTAGTCTCTTTATGAGGCTAGAGACAAAAGTACAATACAAGGACTTAAATAGCACACAGTAAATTAGCACAGTATGGGCCAGATGTAGGTAATTCATATTTACCGACTCTTAAATACCGAATTTTACCGATTCGGTATTTAAGAGTCGGTAAATATGAAGGGGGGAGATGTAGGTATTACAGAATCTGTAAATACCGAATCTTTAAGATTCGGCATTTACCGATTCTGTAAATACCGAATCGGTATTGCCCATTGATTCCTATGGGCCTTGAAGCCCATAGGAATCAATGGGCAATACCGATTCTGTAATTACAGAATCGGTAAATACCGATTTTAGCAAGGGTGCAGGGGGTGTCACTTTGACACCCTCTAGCACCCCAAAGACGGGCATGTTTGCCATGTGGCACACAGACATGCCCTAAGGGCATGTCTGTCTGTCACATGGCATAGGTGTACATGCACACATGTGCATGCACACCTGAATTCGGTATTTTAACACCCAATTGGATTGGGTGGTAAAATACTGAATTTGTAGGGCCTTTGGGACTCTGAAGAGTCCCACCTACATCTGAGATTTACCGAATCGGTAAAAATACCGATTCGGTATTTTACAGAATCGGTAAATTTACCGAATCGGTAAATTTACCGATTCTGTAAAAATGTGCTCCTACATACCGAAAACCCATTTACCGGTCGGTAACGGCCGAAATCGGCCGTTACCGGTCGGTAAATGGCTCCTACATCTGGCCCTATACGTTTTGCCCTAGGGGCCTCACAAACCATATACTAAGAAAGTGGTATAAGAACCACGTAGAGCATAGAGACAAAGCCTAAAGCCTGTTGAACTGCTGGGGCAACCAGGAACCACCCAAGGTAAGGACGCAGGAGACCCACGTGGGACGCGTGCAGTGTCTAAACACAGCCGCGAATCACCATTGACTTCTAGGGAGGAAAATCAAGTTACCGTTTAAGGACACTTAGGAGTGGACTGCCGTGAAACCCCTTTAGAACTAGACACTTCGAGAGTTAAGACCCACAGGAGCACCGGCGTACTTGTGGTACCTCACCCAGGGAAGCCGGGTGCATAGGTGTCTTTTCGTTCCGGGTTTCGTCATCGATTCCAATGGAGAGCTGCGAAGAAGTGCTGCAGGCAATTACAGGAAAAGTGTCCGGATGGATCCAAGGGTGGATCGGAGATCTGAAGAACTTGAAAGCAGAGGGGACAGAGTCTGGGTCACTAGCCAGTGACCAGGATGGCGACAAGAAGATGCCAGCCGATGTCGGGTTCTTTCAAGTGAAGTAGGTGAAGCTTGACACTTCAGCCAAGAGGACCAGGAGGCTTTGACGATGACCAGGAGCTAGATTCGAACTGCTCCACGAAGGATGTCGAGTGCTGCAGCGTCGGTATCCGTATTAGACCCAACAAGCCTTGGCAACAGCAACCCACACAAGATGACAAGATTGGCTTCGGTGCAGACCAGCAAGGTCTGAAGGACTCATACTTTGAGGGGAGTCAGGGCACGTCTGGAGCAACCAGGAAAATCCAAGAAATAAAGTAGATTCCTTCAAGGGGGACCCACTAGCCAACGGACTAGGGATCGCGAAGGTGCCTCATGCTGAAAGCGGGCCCACGGAACACTCGTGGAGTGTAGGCCCACAATCTTCAAAGCAAAAGGTGCTCAGGGCTTGGACTACAAGGAGCCCAATGCACAACTTCGGGAAAGCTCAGGAGGCCGATGCACTAGCAAATTTACAAGATGTCCAGGAGTTTCCGGTCCCACGTCTCTCATGATAGCTACAGGTCTCAGCTTTGCTAGGGGCTGATGTCAGCCTCGGAGATGTGTGAAAGTCTGGGTCTTGTGTTGCAGATTTTTCGGGATCCGGCAGAAGCCTCGAAAAGGCAGACCGGCAAGATGCTTCTTTAGTGCCTGTTTGAACAGGGGAGTCACTCCTTGACACCAAGGGAGATTTCTTCCATCTTCCAGTCGATATGGAATATCAAAGGTCCAAGATTTATGTTTCAGAGTTTCGTCCAGGGTAATCTAAGGTCCTAGGGACTGGGTTCCTATACTTATACTAAGTTTAGGGGTTGGACTAACTCTAGGGTCCCACCTATGGGAGTACCTGGGGAGGGGGTGGTTACACCCCTTCCCCTTTGTCCTGTTTCACACCAGAGCTGGGGCTGAGTGCCCCAGCAACCAGTTTGAACTGGGAGATGCATGGGACACCTTGAGTGCCCCAGGCAGTGTCTGAAAAGCATTCACTGAATGCAACCCACCCTGTTCCAATACTCTAAAGCCTGTCTGGGGAGGTGCTGGCACCTCCCTGGACAGGAAACCTATTGTCCAGGCCTCCCCTGCCGGAGTTTCATCCAGCAGCAGGAGGTCAGACTCGTGTCTGTGGCAGCAGCATCCATTTTGTGATGCTGAGGCTCTTTTAAATTTCTAGACCAGTGTGTACATGTCTTTTCCCTCTAGAAGGGTTAAATGCTACCCCCGCTGCCAGAACTGGCGGGGGGTAGTATTCCAAAGTGTTTGACACCAAACGCAACATGTTTTGATAAAGCCATTCCAAAGTTAGCATTAACTGCGAGGATTATAATGCATTTAAGATTATATGGTATGGCCATATCACAGAACAGCTATAAGCAAGGGATTCCGAAAGCTGCAGAGGGGCTCAGCTCATGCCAGGACACTCTCTCACACAAAACCAAGCACTATGCCTTCAGGATTGTCAAGACCTGCCAGAGGAGCGACTTTTAGGTTCATATGTGTCTGTTTTAAAAGGTAGATATAGGTATACTATATCTAAGGGGTGCTTACACCACCTTACCCAGGCTGCAAGTGTAGACCTGTGGTGCCATTTTGGAAGGCTTCCCAGGGGTGGCATAATACATGCTTCAGCCCCTGGTAGGCCTCTTGGGTAGCTACGCCCTTGGTACCTAAGGTACCATATACTAGGGACTCACAAGGGTAACCCAGTAACCAATCTGGAATGTACCTAATGTACATGCAATCAATTTAGAGAGAGAACAGCTAGGCTGTGGCCCTGATTAGCAGGGCCACAGCCAGACTAAAGTCGATAAACCAGTGAAACACAGCAAAAAGTGAGGGTAACCATAGGAAGCAGATCCTACTCTCCTACACAACCCCCCCACCAAACGCAGGGACACTAAACTAACCTTGACCAGTTGAGTCTAAGTGGAAATATCTGGAGAGTCCATCTGCATTGGCTTGGTTACTCCCAGGTCTATGTTCCAATGTATAGTCCATCCCCTGTAGGGAAATGAACCACCTCAAAAGTTTGGGGTTTTCACCCTTCATCTGTTTTAGCCATAAGAGGGGCTTATGGTCTGTCTGAACTGTGAAGTGAGTGCCAAACAAGTACGGCGTCAGCTTCTTCAGAGCCCAAACCACAGTAAAGGCATCCCTCTCAGTAGCTGACCAACGTTTCTCTCTAGGGGTCAGCATTCTGCTAATGAAAGCTACTGGCTGGTCCTGACCTTCATCATTCAATTGTGACAGCACAGCCCCTACCCCCAACTCAGATGCATCTCTTTGGAAAATTAATTCTTTCGAGTAGTTAGGACTTGGCAGAATTGGTGCAGTGCACATGGCCTGCTTCAGGTCATCAAAACAGCTGACTGTCCACTGAACCTTCCTAGGCATTCTTTTAGAAGTTAAGTCATTCAGGGGAGTCACAATGGATCCATACCCCTTGACAAATCTCCTATAGTACCCAGTCAGACCCAAGAAAGGTCTGACCTGAGTCTGTGTGGTTGGAGCAACCTAGTCCATTATGGTCTGGATATTGCTCTGCAATGGTTGAACCTTGCCTCCATCTACAAGGTGGACTAGGTACACAACCTGACTCTGCCCTATCTGGCACTTAGTAGCCTTGATAGTTAGGCCTGCCTTCTGCAGGGCCTCCAAAACATTTTTCAGGTGGATCAGGTGATCTTCCCAGATGGAGCTAAAGACAGCAATATCATCTAGATATGCTGCACCATAGTTCTCCAGGCCTGTTAAGACTTGGTTCACCAATCTTTGAAATGTGGTAGGTGCATTCTTCAGACCAAAGGGCATTACCACAAATTGATAATGTCTACTAGGGGTTGAAAATGCTGTTTTTGGCTTTGCATCATCAGCTAGTCTGATCTGCCAGTAGCCAGCTGTTATATCAAATGTGCTCAGAAATTTGGCAGATGGCAACATGTCTATGAGCTCATCTGCTCTTGGAATTGGATGGGCATCAGTCCTAGTGACTGCATTGAGACCTCTGTACTCTACACAAAACATCATCTCTCTCTTATCACCCTGGGTGTGAGGTTTGGGTACTAGGACTACTGGACTAGCCCAAGGGCTATCTGAAGGTTCAATCACTCCCAGATCCAACATTTTCTGGACTTCTGTCCTGATACAGTCCCTGACATGATCAGGTTGCCTGTAAATCTTATTTTTAACAGGCAGACTGTCGCCAGTGTACACTTCATGAGTGCACCAGGAAGTCTGACTTGGAGTCAGTGAAAACATGTCTAAACTGTTGGAGAACTTTGTCTGCAATCAGTTTGCTGCTGATCAGTGAGGCTGCCTGCCAAGGCTATTCCATCAACTGATCCATCGTCAGGTTTCTGAGAGAGCAGGTCTGGGAGAGGGTCACTCTCTTCCTCCTGTCCTTCATCAGTAGCCATGAGCAAGCCCATGTCTGCCCTGTCAACATATGGTCTGTTGACATGAAGCACCTTATGGGGGCTTCTGGGAGTTCCAAGATCTACCACATAGGCGACCTCTTCCTTATGTTCAACAATAGTGTGGGGCCCACTCCACTTGTCTTGGAGAGCTGCTGGGGCCACAGGCTCCAACACCCACACATTCTGTCCTGGCTGGTAAACAGTCAGTACAGCCTTTTGGTCACGCCAGGATTTCTGTAATTCCTGGCTAGCCTCAAGGTTTTTATTTGCCTTTTTCATATACTGCGCCATCCTGGAGCAGAGACAAAGTACATTGTCCACAGTATCCTGTTTAGGGGGTTTGAGAGGTAACTCACATCCCTCCTTCACAAGACAAAGTGGTCCTCTGACAGGTTGTCCAAACAGAAGTTCAAATGGGCTGTAGCCAACCCTCTTCTGAGGAACCTCCCTGTATGCAAAGAAAAGGCAGGTAGCAGGATATCCCATCTCCGCCTGAGCTTTTCTGGGAGACCCTTAATCATACCATTTAAGGTCTTGTTGAACTTTTCAACTAGACCATTGCACTGTGGATGATAGGGTGTGGTTAATTTGTAGCTAGACATAAAGTTTGCACCTCTGTCCAATACTACCGCCTTAGGGAAACCCACTTGTGAGAAAACTCCCAAGAGGGCTCTTGCCACAGCAGGTGCTGTAGTGTCCAAGGGGAATTGCCTCTGGGTACCTAGCGGCATGATCCACTACCACTAGGATAGACCTGTGCCCAGATGCTGTCTGAGGATCCATTGGTCCAACAATGTCAATCCCCACTCTTTCAAAGGGAACCCCCACCACAGGTAGTAGTATAAGGGGGCCTTTGTAGTGCCACCTTCTTTGTCACTGGCTTGACAGGTTACACAGGAGCGACAAAAGTCCTTTGTGTCTTCAGACATGTGGGGCCAGTGAAAGTGAGGGACATGTCTAGTTGTCCTGCTAATGGAATATCATGGGCTAGTGTCAATAGGAAGCCCCTGAATGCCAAAGGTATGACCAACCTCCTGGCTGCACCAGGCTTGGGGTCTCTACTCTCTGAATACAGGAGTCCCAGTAAATTGTATGGGTGCCACTAGCATTCCCAGCAGCCTCAGCAGCAGCTTGCTGTCTGAGGGGTTCAAGAGAAGGGCAGCTCAACTGCGCCTGACTCATATCTGCCCTAGGAGGGCCCCCTATCCCTAAGAACTCAACCTGATCAGGCTTAAGTTTCTCTGGGACAGTTCCTTTTTCAGGCTCACAATCAGCTTCCTCAGAATTGACTGATTCTCACTCTGAGTCACGGGGAAGGCACTGCCTTAAACCTACTGCTCCTTTCCGTGGTAGGAAACTGGTTCATTATTCCAGAATCCAGTGCCTGTCCAGTGTTAGACTTGCTGACCTGTGACCTAGTCACAGCAAACACATGTGCAGGGATCCCAAGCATGGCTGCATGAGTCCTCAACTCCACTTCAGACCAGACTGAAGTCTCTAAGTCATTGCCAAGCAAGCATTCTACAGGGAGGTCTGCACTGATTACAACCTTCTTAAGGCCAGTTACCCCTCCCCAGGAGAAATCAACAACTGCCATGGCATGTGTCGTCCTGATATTGCTGGCGTTGATCACTTGGTAAGTCTCACCAAGTATGATTTGTCCAGGGTTCACAAAGTCTGGTGTCACCATTGTGACACTTCCCCCTGTGTCCCTGTAGGCCTCAGCCTTTTTCTCTTTAATCAAAGACTGTTGTCTGTACTTGCACAAGTTATTGGGACTCACAGAGGAGGTCATATCCATGCCTCTATCACAGATCAATACAGCCTGAGTTGGAACTCTGACTAGTCCAGAGTCCATTTCAGATCCCAGGGTTAACCCTACTACACCCTTCTGCTGAGAACCACCACTTGTAGCTGAACTAGGGGGGACAGTTGTCTTAGGGGCAATGGTGGCTGGAGCTGTCTCCTTTTTGGTGCAATACTAGTCCAGTGACTATTATTCTTACAAACTTTGCACCATGGTTTCTTTGGGCCTTCTTTCTTTTTGGAAGATTGGGGACCTCCACCATTAGAAGCTTTTTGTCGACCTTGTGAAGACTTGTGGTCTTTACCTTTCTCCCCACCCTTTTGATCTTGCTTCTTTTGGTCACCACCTTGGTTCTGTACCTTCTGCTTCACCCTGGTTCTGACCCATTTGTCTGCCTTCCTTCCTAATTCTTGGGGAGAGGTCAGATCAGAGTCCACCAGGTGCTCATGCAACAGCTGGTTCTTACAGTTATTAAGAATTTGTTCTCACATGATCAGATTATACAATCATGTATAGTCACACACCTTACTGCCCACTAACCAGCCCTCCAGCACCTTAGTAGCACAATCTACAAAGTCAACCCAGTCCTGAGTCTGTGTCTTCTGGGTGTCTCTGAACTGTATTCTATACTGCTCAGTGGTTAAGCCAAACCCATCTATTAGAGCACTCTTCAGGACCTTGTAATCATCAGCATCCTCTTCTCTTACAGTGAGGAGCTTGTCTCTACCTTTGTCTGCAAAGGAGAGCCACAAGATTGCTGCCCACTGCTCCTGTGGTACTTTCTGTACTTTGCAGGCCCTCTCCAGTGCAGTAATCCATTTGTGGATGTCATCCCCATTCTGATAGGGAAGGACAATCTTGTTTACGTTTCTATGGTCATAAGCCCTAGCCCTATCACTAGGGATATTGCTGCCACCATGGGGCTCTAGCCCTATCTTTTTTCTCTCTCTTTCAAGAGCTAGGGTCTCCTTCTCTAAGGCTACTTCTTGTCGCCTAATTCTCAGCTGGGCTTCTTTCGTCCTAGCAGCATGCTCCTTCTGCTCAACGGAGGTCTTCCTCCTATGAGAAGAAGCAGAGGACCCTATAGATGTGCCAGAATGGTTAGATTCCTGGGAGGGAGATCTTTCCCTTCTGGGCACCCCGCCAACTCTTCCTGGGAGGACAAGGCTTGGGCCACTTTGGCCTTCCTCATCTCCAGGCAGAACTGGGTTCTCCAGGTCTAGATTAGTATATATTTCCTGGGGGAAACATCCTTTACAACGCAACTTTTACCACGCAGTGCTATTACAACGCAGGTTTTCAACGAAAACCATTGCAACGCATTGTGCTGGGGGGCGCTCTAGGATAGGTAATAGATATAATTTACTATCCAACACCATCCCTAGTGTCCACGGGGACTAGAATTGGAATAGTAAATTCAACTATTCACTATCCAGCACCCCAAAGCGCTATGCGTTGTAATGGTATGCGTTGTAAAAACTGCGTTGTAACAGCATGCATGGTAAAAGCATGCGTTGTAATGTCATACATCCATTTCCTGGTCTTCTTCATTGTCAGAGTCTTGGTGAGGCACCTCACCAGTGTTCTCTTCCTCTGATGTAGCCACCCCATTGCCTACCCTATCAGGGTCTGATACTTTCTTAAAGTCATCAAGCATTAACACCTCTATAAGGCATTAGTTATTAGGATTCTGTCTTGGCTTCAATTTTCTCATAAGAAAAACGACACAGGGTCGTGGCTCTAACACAGTAAGGCTGAGCCTAAAGTAACCAACAAAAACAACACACCTGCCAGTACTGGAAGTCACTAATTTATATTTGAACTAACCTTTATGAATGAAACATACCGGTCCGTTTTTTAATTTCCGTCACTAGTTTAATATTTCATTTTGTCACTAGTGGAACATTAGTTCATCAATAATTCAACATTTTGTGTATATATAAACAACTGTACATATAAAACATTACACTTTGTCATAACAAAATATCAATAAACAATACAGTTCTCAATTTTCAACACATCCAACTTTCATTCTGGCCAAGACATTCATACTACTCTCATGCATCAAAACAAACACTTTTGGTCCCATTGTCTACTATCCATTATCTATCCTTATTGATGGTAATTTCAAGTTTTTCCAGTTTTTTTTGTCCGAACAGTCCTTTGGAAAACAGAACCAAGTCCTCAAAGTACAAGACTCCCTTTGTATTCCAATTGAACCAAGACAATAGGCACCAAACCAGGTCGACGCGTTTCGAACCCCAATTGCGGGGTTCTGTTCAGGACCAACAATCTCTAAAAAAACACAAAAACACTGTCTTAACAGACTGCTTTGCACAGTAGCCTTAATTACTACCATTGGCACCACCTGCCGGTACCCAGCTACCCTACCTTATTTGCATGGAGCATAATCCTTTTGCTGAGAAAGTGCTGTGGAGACACTGGACAACAAACACTCTAGACCAAAAAATACAAAATAAGCATATCACTCACAACTCAATCGTTGTTAAGTAGACACAATCAATTAAGGTGTCTCACGCACCCAAGGCACTCACCTTTTTAAATTTGAGGAAATGTTTCTAGGGGGAGAAAGAAGAAAGGGGGGGAAGGGGGGAAATTAGCTCCTGGTTCATAAAGCGTTCGTTAATGTTATTTTACACAATGGGCCAGGGCCCCGTTTTTTATCTCGAACGCTTACCGCGTGTAGCAGCAGTCAATGCCCAAGTTTGAATAAAGGCAGCGGCCCGGTATTTCTTTTCGTCCTAAAAACGAAAACCGAGATACTTTAACATTGGAGCTGCAGGATTGATTCTGCGAGTAATTCAAGAAAATGAGCAGCTTGTCGTGTTACCTCTGCCTCGCTCCTCTCACAGTGTTGGGGGCGTGTTTTGCAAGCGTCCTCTGGTATCTTGTTGTGGTATTGGCTCCGAACACGGTCACATGACCGGAACGTACTCCAGGCCAAGGTACAGCTTAAAGAGGCAGGGCTTCCTCCTATTTCAATAGAACAAATGCAACTTTAGCAAATCCAAACTGATGGACGGTCCCATCGTTAAAATAGAACCACATGCATGTTCTGAACAAAACTATGCGTTTCGCTGGTGCATATCGTCAATTGAAGTGAAAAACAACAGCTGCACTCCTGGGAGATGAAGAGGAGGAAGATGGCGGCCGGCTAGAAGGTCCGGTCGGGAGCTCCATGGTCGTCCTCAGATTTACCCCGAAAATGTAACCCTCACGAACATTACAGCCGCTGAGATGCAATAGCGGTTATAATACAATACTAACTAAATACTAAACACAAAGGAAAAAGAAGTTTACAGACCTGGTGTACCTCCGCAGGACTAGCGGGCCGCGCTGATTGACTGACGAAGCTCTGGTGAAGCGGGACCCCGGGGGATGCGGGACTTCGGCTCGCAGGAAATCAGGGGCTGTTGCACTAGCGGAACCGCTGTGGTGTTTTCTGGTCTTTGGTCGGCGGCTTCGGGTGCAAGGAGGGAATGCCGGAGGGCCCACGGCAGAGTTGACTTCCTCTTCCAGGGGAAGAGCGGCAGCAGCAGCGGCTGCACAGAGCAAAGGACCCAGAGAACCCAGCAGACTCGGCAGAGGCGAGATTGTTTCTGGGGCAAACAAGGCAGCGCCATCGGACACGGAGATGCTGGCAGTCGAGAGACGATTTCCTCTGCTAAATTCAATATTGGCCAGGCTTACCTACTGAGGAAAAAGCATTTTGAGCCCAGTACAGAGGAAGTCAGTACCACAAAGCTTCTGTATGGAGGGGGAGAAGAGGGGAGTGTAGAATCGAGGACTCGGTTTCAAGCACACCCGGCAGACAAGGAAAGGACTGCCTTCAATTTCAGCTACAACCTCATGAACAAGGTACGAGGGGAGAAAAAAGGCCAGGGGGGTATTGCTCTAGACTTGATTGTAGGGTGCAAGGGGGTTAATCAGGGGGCTTCATCGAGAACGGAAGGAGCAAAGGAGGGTGCAGAAGGTGGGGGAAGAGCAGAGTGTGCAGGAGGGGCTGAATCAGCGGCGCAGATTTCACTGGTAGAGACAAGAGAAAAGGGGGAGAAAAGGGTCCCACAACCCAGACTAGAGAGTGAAGAAGGAACTGGGATAAGATCGAGCTATTGCCTTAGGAATAGGCAGTTCCCTAAACAAAGCTTCCTCCCCCCAAATAAGCACGCGGTATTGCCAGTATTAACAAAAAGGAAGAGGAGAGGCTCCGCTAACCGTGATCGCCAGCCCAAGCCTAGATCTGATAAAGGAGGGACCCAACCAGACCAAAAAATCAGAATTACCCCCTCGCTGAGATCCTTCTTTAAAGTTGAGCAGCCTACACAAACTCCAGAAAGTAGCTCCCTCCTAAAAGCACCTCCCCAAACCGAAGAACAAAGAGACAACAGTCCGAGAATGAGTACAGAAACGACCACCCACAAAGGTTCACAAATAGAAATATCAGAGGCACCAGAAGATCAAATACCATCAGGCACAAATGAGCCCAGTACAAGCTACCCAGACTGCCCCCCCCCACACACCTTCCTAGAGCAAACAGGAAAACTCATGGAAAATCTCATGGAGAAGGTACTGGGAGAGATGAGAGAAAAATGTACAGTGTCCGAGTCCAACCAAGCCAAGATTCAAGAAGTCTGTGAAACTCTAGATCAAAAACTGAATGCACTGGGCGATAGGGTGTCAGCAGTTGAGTCTGTAGTGGAGACCCTTAGCAAAAAAGTGGACACCAATCAAAAGGAGATCAGGAAACTAAGAGTCTCTGACAGATTCATTAAAGAAAAACTAGAATCGCTAGAAAATCAAGCGAGGAAAAATAATCTGAGGATTTTAAACGTACCGGAGTATCTGGAAGGGCCTGACATCAAGAAATTCACCATCTCTTTACTTGAAGAATACTTTCCCTGGACTAAAGAGGCAAACCTGAGCGATGACATACAGAGGATACACCGAGACCCTTTCGGGAAAAGCAAAGACAGAAAGACGCCAAGGAAAATTTTAATAAACTTCAAAACATATACACTAAAGGAAAGACTTTTAAGTGAAGGTTTAAAGAGCAGCTCCCTAAATAAAGACAACTGGTCTTTCAGGATCCGCTCTGACATGTCTAAATTTGGCTTTTGTAGTTTGGTTTGCCCTGTTCCCATCATGCACTGGGACAGGAACAGACTAATTTGCATACAGCCAGGTTCTGAAACTGGGATGGTGCAGTGAGCTAAAAAACGGTGTTGGATCTAGCCCTGATCTCTTGACTGGGTGAGAGTATTCTGCTTAATTCGGAGACTCTGTCCCTCACCACCCCTTGTTGTAAATATTTTTGTCCACCCTAAGCGTGGAAGGGTATACTCAGACATGAGTCCCTTGCTCATTGCACCATCAGGATTCAAGCAAGCCGGGCCGAAGACGGCTGAAATGCCAGAAACCGGTCCCCGGAAGCTTGTTTCCTTCCCAGTGTAAGAATTGGCTTTTGTAGTTTGGTTTGCCCTGTTCCCATCATGCACTGGGACAGGAACAGACTAATTTGCATACAGCCAGGTTCTGAAACTGGGATGGTGCAGTGAGCTAAAAAACGGTGTTGGATCTAGCCCTGATCTCTTGACTGGGTGAGAGTATTCTGCTTAATTCGGAGACTCTGTCCCTCACCACCCCTTGTTGTAAATATTTTTGTCCACCCTAAGCGTGGAAGGGTATACTCAGACATGAGTCCCTTGCTCATTGCACCATCAGGATTCAAGCAAGCCGGGCCGAAGACGGCTGAAATGCCAGAAACCGGTCCCCGGAAGCTTGTTTCCTTCCCAGTGTAAGAATTGGCTTTTGTAGTTTGGTTTGCCCTGTTCCCATCATGCACTGGGACAGGAACAGACTAATTTGCATACAGCCAGGTTCTGAAACTGGGATGGTGCAGTGAGCTAAAAAACGGTGTTGGATCTAGCCCTGATCTCTTGACTGGGTGAGAGTATTCTGCTTAATTCGGAGACTCTGTCCCTCACCACCCCTTGTTGTAAATACTGACATGTCTAAAGCCACCCAGGATAGACAGTGGGAGCTAGGACAATTTATGCAAGAACTAAAATCCCTAGGAGCCATGGTTCAGATGAAATTTCCAGCCGCACTGAGGATCATGTTGCGAAATAAAATGCACAACATTAGAGAACCCAGCGAAGTAAAGATCCTCATAGAACAAATAAAGGAGCAGCTGCGGACCACGACACTAAATTGAGATAGGGAGACTAGCAAATAAGGCGAACCATGGAGCTCAAAAGGGCGAACACTACCGCTCAAAGAGAAGATAGGAGGCTTCCTCGGGGTGGGTACTAATGAATGTCACAAAAAAAATACAAAAACAATTAAAAAAACACCACGGGTGGGGAGCAAAATAGGGAGAAAAAGAAAAAAACATCCTCATTAGCTAAAATAGAAGGAGTTCACCAGGACGACAAAAAGAAAATGGAAATTGAACTAAAGAATCCACTAAAGGAAAAAAAAACATGACGACAACATCGAAAGAATTCAAAATTCTCTCCTGGAACGTTAACGGACTTAGAACGCCAAGCAGGCGAAGAAGGATCCTCGAATACTTAAAGGAGATAGATAACGAAGTGATTATTCTCCAAGAGACTCATCTCCTAAAGGCTGAATGGGAACAAATAGTAAAAACCCTTAGCTGGGTGGACACCTACGTATGCACCAACCAAGACTGCAATGTCAAGGGCATTGCAATACTTTTCAAAAAATCACTTAATGTAAAAGTCGAACATAAAGTAGTGGACAGCAAAGGCAGATGGGCCTTAGCCAAAGTAAAAATACATGATAACAGTCTCATTATAGCGGGTTATTACGGACCAAATACTGATGATCCAAATCCCCTCCAAAGATTATACACAGAGTTATTACCAACAACTGTTCCAATATTACTGGGAGGTGACCATAACATTATTCTGGATCCTAAAGTGGATAGATCCCCTTCAGGTAGACAAGCCAATCTACCAAAAATGAGAGAATGGCTAGGTATTTACAAAAATGACCTAGACTTGATTGACATGTGGAAAGAGAAGGGTAACAAGGAGTGTCCTTTTACCCTACACAATAAAAAACTAGGCCACAAGTCCAGAATAGACTATTTTCTGATAAGTAAAAACCTGCACAGTAACATTAAAGCAATAGACCATCTACCAGAGCATCTGTCTGACCACTCGGCAGTACAAGTAACATTACAAACCACAATAAATAAATCACAACCCAGATGGACAGTTGACCGCACGTTATTATTGGACCCTAAGATAAGGGAAGAACTGGGTATAACCTCAGCCAATTTCTTTGAAGATAATAGAGCAGGCACTTCAGACCAGATTACTTGGGACACATATAAGGCAGTTATTAGAGGCAAACTCATCAGCTTGGGAGCCCACAGATCAAAACTCGTTAAACATGAGATTAAAGACATGGAGAAAATCATAAACTCAATTGATGTACAGATAACAGCAGAAAATTACATAGGAAAAAGAGATACATTGGAGAAGGAAAGGAGAGAATTAAAAGAAAAATTGGCGGACTACCTGGAAAATAGAGTGAAGATGAAGTGGAAAGCTAGCAAATTTGCCAGTCATGAGTATGGTGAGGGATGCGGAAAATTGTTGGCATGGAAACCTACAACTGATCAAACCAGAAACAAAATAGCCAGCATACAACAGAGCAATCAAAACGGCATAACTTCCGAAGAAAGTGTAATCAAGCAGGAATTCGAAAATTTCTTCTCCAACTTATACAAGAAATACTCCATCTCATCAGAAAAACAAATAGGAAAATACCTAGACCCCCTAGAAGAAGAAGAGGAGTTAAACTCAGAAATAACGATTGAAGAAGTGAAAGCCTCACTAAAAGCTCTGAAAAGAGGGAAAGCAGCCGGACCTGCTGCCCTACCAAATGAACTTCACTCAGCTTTGAGAGAAATCTTGGCCCCACCGATAATGAGGTTATTGAACACAATATATAAGGAAAAGGGTAAAATCCCAGACTCTTGGAACGACGCAACTGTCAGCATCATTTTAAAGCCAGGGAAAAATCCCGTAAACTGTGAGTCTTACAGACCCATCTCGCTGCTAAACTGCGATTACAAAATCTTTATGCAAATTGTAGCGAGGAGACTGGCCAGGGTAATGCCAAATTTGGTACACCCGGACCAAAAGGGATTCATAAAGGGAAGACAAATATGTGAGATCACGCACAAGCTCTTTGCTGCGATTGATGTAGCAACTTGCAAAAAAATCCCCCTGACTATAGTTACTTTCGATGCTGCTAAAGCGTTTGACCGGGTCAACTGGTCTTTTCTTAACAAAGTCATTACTAAATATAACCTTGGACAATGCTTAAGTCACCTGGTAGCTGAGACTTACAAAAAACCAAGAGCAAAGATCTTAATCAATGGGGGCCTCACCAATAACATCGAGATACAAAGAGGAACTAGGCAAGGGTGCCCTCTGTCCCCATTGTTATTCAACCTTTACATTGAACCTCTTGCAAATACCATCAGAAACAATGGGTCAATAACCCCTTTTAAATATCACGAGTGGGCCAAAAAGGTGGCGCTATATGCGGACGATCTAATGATTTTTACAGATAATCTTCAAAGTTCCTCCCCAGCAATTAACAAGGCAATTGAGGAATTTGGCAAAGTGTCTGGATATTTGACCAACGAAGCAAAAACCGAATTTATGAGCTGGAATGTACACCAGAATACCTCATACTCCAAAGATAAAATAAAATAGTTGGGTATAACGTTGGTCAAAGATCTAGGAAAAATCGCCCAGTTAAACCTTAATAGGATTGCACTTCAGACCAAAAAACTTCTCAAAGTATGGGATAGGTTACCACTGAGCTTTATAGGAAGATTAAACATGGTAAAAATGTCGATTCATCCTAAATTTACTTATCTTTTTAATGTAATACCACTGGAATTTAAGAGAGATTACCTGAAGAAGATCCAGGGAGAGATAGCGAATTTCATATGGGCATCAAAAGGATCAAGGATTGCCTGGAACAAAATAAGGAGGAAAAAAGAACAAGGGGGAATAGCCAGCCCAGATCTTGTTGAATACTGCAGGGCTTTTCAGTTCAAGAACGCGAGACCCCTTGTAAACAAAAACGAATCCTATCCTCACTTTCTCCAAATATTGACAAACAAAACTGACTATTTTTTGTTAAAATTCGAACACCCGAAATTCTTCAAAAAGATAAAATTTAAGACACTAAATAACACAGCAAAACTTTGGTATCAAGTCAGAAGTATCTTGAACATTTCTTACTACAGTTCCATGGCCCCCATTTGGGATTCCCCTGGTACTCCAGAATGCCTAAAAGATGCCCTGGCATTACCATTAAAAACGGCTGGAATCAATGAATGGGGCCAACTGATGACGGAGAACTCAATAGAACCTTGGGAACATCTAACAGAAATTACTAACGCATCAGTGTCAAAATTCAAATACTACCAACTTACAAGCTGGGCAAGCTCACTTAAGGATAAAAGAACAGGGAATGTAGAACTGGAGAAGGAAATGACTAAGACTGCCCCAATAAAGAAGGAAATATCAAGATGGTATTGGGCTTTAATCGCTGCAGGAGAAGAAAATTTCTTAATCCCAGGTTCAGTTTGGAGTAAAGACATTATAGAGCCGGACCTACAAAACTTATGGCAGAAATCAATTGGAATATGCTGGTCAATCATTAAACCAGCACGTCTAAAGAGAAACCACTTATTTACAATGTATAGGGTATACTGGACACCCAAAAGATTGTCAAAATTCAAAGGAGCCAGCGTAAAGCCCTGCCCCAAATGTGGGCTAGAAAAGGCGGATGATCTGCATATGTTCCAAGGCTGTCCCCTCCTGGACCCCTTCTGGCAGGAAGTTGGTAAGACGATATGCCGGGTACTGAGAAAACATCTAGAAGTAAGTACAACTCTAATTATTTTTGGGATTAACACCAAGGTTGATTTAAGTGAGGAGAGGTTAACCAGAAAACAGGAAAATCTATTATTTGTATTAATACTTCTTGCAAGAAGGGAGATATGCCTAAACTGGGTTAAACCAGTACCACCATTACACGGGGACTGGCTAAACTCTATAATAACAACACACAAAATGGATAGGAAAGGAAAGCCCACCAAAAAATCTAACTTCTGCGAAATTTGGGAAAATCACCATGTGCTAAATACGTAAGGCAATGAAGGAACCCGATGAAATACAATATGTCCAATGATTAAAGCGGTGACAATAATTCAGACGGAAATCATTCCCGCCGAGTAGCCAGGAAGGCTAGCTCTCCCCCCAGACACAAAGAATTATTGATAATGGTAAAGGATGTAGGAGGACTAAATCTGACTGATCCAACAAAGGGATAATCTCAGTTGCCGGAACAGTAAAGCGGAGAGAGTGAAGGCAAAACATCTGGATGTCACAAGTTCCCGTCATACTCCTTATACATTCATGCGCAAAATGAGGATAAAATAAAAAAAAACAAAAAAAACTGCTGCACTCCTGACCTCGCAAGATTGCTTGTTTTGTAACCAAGTGTGTAAACTGGGCGCTTCCTGTTTCTCTTGTAAAACGCAAAGTGTCCCATTTGGTCTTATGGGCACATAGAGTCCAGCAGACAGCACACATGAAGTAGGCTGGCCTATTGGTAATACACGGCACCTGAGAGGAGTCAGATTTTAACAGTTCCCTCTAAAGATCTCTGAAATCTCATTCAAGCCTGTTGTTGCTGTATTATATTTCATTATCAGTAAGGCTTCACGTTGGCCGAGTTTCGCCTCAATGTCTCCTCCTCGGGGATCATTATCGATTTTGGAAATAATGGTCCAGCGTAGCTCATCCTCTTTGTGTTTTTTTGACAACCAATGTTGTACCAACGGGGTATTTGGTGTCTCTTTCCTTATTCTAGACTTGTGTTGCGTGATCCGGTGTCGTGCCTCCTGAGTGGTCTTACCAATGTACAATTTTGGACACGGGCAGATGACCCCATACACTACATTTTTAGTCTGACAGTTTGTAAAAACCTCATGCTTCCAGTGAACTCCATTAAACGTGAACACTGTCCCTTCATTTGTCTGCGCACAACAAGAACAATTCCCGCACTTGTAGTGTCCCATTATCGGAGGTAATCCCAGAATTCCTCTAACAGTTGTTTTCGTCGCAGGTGGCAATGATGCCCTTACAATATGTTGCGCAACGCTTTTTTCTTTTTTAAACGCAAAAAGCGGCAATTCCTTGAAGTCGCTGTGCAAGTCCTTCACCAGGTGCCAATTTTGCATTACCATCTTGCGTAGCTGGTTCGTATTTGGACCAAATGTTGTGACGCACACAATTCTCTTTTGTTCTGGTCGAGTAAAATCTCTCTCGGTATCCACCAAACGCGTTTCAGTGTATGTTTTAATAGTTTCTTCGGGTACCCTCAGACTACTAGTTGCTGGGCTAATTCATTAGCATGCAAGAAGTATTCCTCTTTGTTTGAACAGTTTCTTCTTATTCGAAGAAACTGTCCGAATGGCAAGTTTTGTTTGAGACTTCTGGGGTGATGGATTGCATAATGAAGTGCCTTGTTCCGATCCGTTGTTTTCCGGAACAATGTGGTGCCCAACATGCCCTCTGATGCATAGATTTTCACATCCAGAAAAGTAATGTCTTTGTTGGAAGAGTTAACACTGAATCTGATGTCTTCCGTCCTTTGGTTAATCCATATCTTAAATTCATCCAATTTTTCTTTGACCCAGACCACACCATAAATACATCATCAATGTATCTCATGTACTTTGAGATGTGTTCAGCATATGGGTTGTTATTATAGATACATTTATTTTCATATAGACCCATGAATAGTACCGCGAGTTCCGGCGCAAAGGGGCAGCCCATGGCTACCCCCTTTGTTTGAAAAAAGAAATCTGTGTCAAACTGAAAATAATTTTTTTGTTACGCAAATTTGGCCAGCTGCACTATGAAGGATGTGGGGACTCTTGTTGGTCGTTCCCTTTGTTCCAGAAAATATGTAAGGGTTTCTAGAGCCTGTTCCTGAGGTATCTGTGTGTATAATGAGACTACGTCCATAGTCACTAGAAGTAGCCTTGTTTCATCAAATTCCACTGAAGCTATCTGGTTCAAAAAAGCTGTAGTGTCTTTTAGATGTGCCGGAATTGTTTCGACAAAGGGTTTAAAAAAAAGTCTATGTATTTAGACACTGGTTCGATCAATGACGAACAAACCGAAACTATCAGGCGTCCTGGGGGGTCATTTCGTCCTTGTGTATTTTCGGAAGGACATAGAACACTGGTGTCCTTGGATGTTTATTTTGGAGAAAAGCAAATTCTTTTGGACCCAAAATTCCCAAGTCCATGCCCTCTTGGAGGATGGAAAACAACTCATTTTGCAACTCATTTGTCATTGAGATAAAAAACGGGGCCCTGGCCCATTGTGTAAAATAACATTAACGAACACTTTATGAACCAGGAGCTCATTTCCCCCCTCCCCCCCCTTTCTTCTTTCTCCCCCTAGAAACATTTCCTCAAATTTAAAAAGGTGAGTGCCTTGGGTGCGTGAGACACATTAATTGATTGTGTCTACTTAACAACGATTGAGTTGTGAGTGATATGCTTATTTTGTGTTTTTTGGTCTAGAGTGTTTCGTGTCCAGTGTCTCCACAGCACTTTCTCAGCAAAACGATTATGCTCCATGCAAATAAGGTAGGGTAGCTGGGTACCGGCAGGTGGTGCCAATGGTAGTAATTAAGGCTACTGTGCAAAGCAGTCTGTTAAGACAGTGTTTTTGTGTTTTTTTAGAGATTGTTGGTCCTGAAGAGAACCCCGCAATAGGGGTTCAAAACGCGTCGACCTGGTTTGGTGCCTATTGTCTTGGTTCAATTGGAATACAAAGGGAGTCTTGGACTTTTAGGACTTGGTTCTGTTTTCCAAAGGACTGTTCGGACAAAAAAACTGGAAAAACTTAAAAATACCATCAATAAGGATAGATAATGGATAGTAGACAATGGGACCAAAAGTGTTTGTTTTGATGCATTAGAGTAGTATGAATGTGTTGGCCAGAATGAAAGTTGGATGTGTTGAAAATTGAGAACTGTATTGTTTATTTTGTTATGACAAAGTGTAATGTTTTATATGTACAGTTGTTTATATATACACAAAATGTTGAATTATTGATGAACTAATGTTCCACTAGTGACAAAATGAAATATTAAACTAGTGATGGAAATTAAAAAACGGACCGGTATGTTTCATTCATAAAGGTTAGTTCGAATATAAATTAGTGACTTCCAGTACTGGCAGGTGCGTTGTTTTTGTTGCTCAATTTTCTCATGGCACACAAAGTCCTTAACTCTTGGAAAGGAAAGGTGTCATACTTAGATGTCTGTCCTTGACTGGCATCTGGAACAGACCCACTGGGTCCCTCCTTCGAAGACTTGACTAGTGAGGTGTGGTGTATGCACCTACCTACACTATTTGGTTTCCTACTAATCCTCTCTTGAGTTGTAGTGAGGGTGTGCTAGGCCCTTACCACACACAACTGTAAGTTCAGTAGAACTTACTGTATTATAAGCTTGTATTATATGTACCTATTGTACCTTTAGTGATTTTTCAAATGATATTCTCAAGATTATCTGGTAAAACAATGCAAGCTGGAATCCCACACGC